>NC_056725.1:263503806-263536306 GCF_019279795.1 Protopterus annectens
TTTTGTAGACTGGCCTTATCAATTGGATTCATGCATCTCAGATGTCCACAGTTGGGAAGAACATTCCTACATTATTGCCCTGCAAATTTTTGATTTTTCTGGTAAATCACTAGACATTAGAGTTTCAGTTTCATATTGTTTAGAAAATACAAGTTGATACAAAGCTGCTGTCCTGTTATCCTTTTCAAATGTACCTTTTCTCCCCCTTATTGTTGGAGTTCTCCTCTGAGGTATAATTGGATAGCTTTGTAGTGACACTGAGATAACAGGTGCATCTTCCTGTGTACTGGTTGGAGGCGTAATGTCCATTAGTAGATAGTTGTGTGATTTTGCTGAATTCTGTTGTAAAGTGACAGACATGCATTTCACTATAGCAAACATGACTGCACTGTACTCTTAAAGGCAGACTTGGCGCACTCTAAGATTGTTTGGATCAAACTTTGGTGTGTCCTCCCTTTTATGTGTGTTTTTGTTTGTTTTTCTGCATATTTTGCAGACTGCAAGCCTCAGATAGTGCATGCAGTGTTTATGAATCTACCCTAAAACGTTTATTTTGTTTGGGGGTTAACCATGTAAGCACATTAGATAGGTTGCCCTTGTTCAGGGCAACCTGGGAGCTGTTTCTGGTTGAGTGACTAGATAGAGTAAAACATTTTGCATTGGAAGAGTGAGGAGAAGAAACAAGTCTAGTACAGCAAAATGACTCTCATTACCATCTTGCAGCTTTACTCCTTATAAATTCACTACTTCATATAATGAATAATTTGCACTCATTTGAATAATCTCTGCATTAAATGTTTGAGATAGTCCCCCTTCTCATACATGCCAGACATGGTAGACATACAGCTGGATTAGTAATGCTAACATTTGAAATGTAAATATCTAAAGTCTAATTTAATCTGTTATGCACTACTTTGAAATTAAATTGTCAGTTAATATTATTTACTGCTCAAGATTATGCAACTACATTGCTCATTACGTTTGATACAAAGGCCCCTTTCCTGGAACACAGCAAATCAGTTTTGCATACTTTATTAGCTTAATTTTATACTCGCAAGAATTGCACCTCCTTCTGGCTCATTTTTGCTCCCCCCTTCTAGTGTGGTGGTGTTTCCTCTATCAATGAAGAGTAGATTAATTACTCACTTAGAGACATGGTAACATATGAAAGCTCCAGCAACCATCTGGCCATCTAACATGACGAAAACAGATTTTTCTTTCTTACTTATTCCTTTTGCTCATACCATGCTTAGTCTGATAATGACTGAACCTGCTTCAGTGTTCTGTGGCCACCCTACTGGCATGGTGCTTGTCACAAGAACAGTTGGTTAATTCTTACTTTCTGGTAAAGTCTAGCATCATGAAACAAAGAAATGGCGTTAGTGTAGAGAGCGTACCAGAATCCTCACTCCTGTAAAAAGAAAGCAAGAAAGGAAACAGAACAGATGTCCATTCTCACCCTGTGGATAGCTGGTCCTTTGAGTTCCAGGCCCCTGACTAAATATAATCAGATGCATTCTTTGAATTTCATATATTCCAAAGAGCTAGGAAAGAAAGACCGGGCACCCAGTTGTTGCATTGTACACATGTAATTAAACGCGTTCTACATTATTTAACTTCTCATAGGTCATTGTAGTAGTAAACATGCTTCATATGAAAAATGAAAGGGAAAACGAACCATTTTATGCAGATAATCTGCCTCTTACAACGTAATTTTCTTCATTTTTTCCTTTCAAGATTTAGCTAAATCTCTTGTTTCAGGACAATATTTCAGAAATAACATAACATTTTCATCTATAGTTCTCAAAAGGCAAAAGAGCGTTTGTGAATGCCAGCTCTGATTCTTTTTTTTTTGAGTTCACCGTGGATACCTGCAATGAAGCATATTTGTTTCTTTTAATGATGCCATTTTAATGTGCTCCTTTTCATGGAAACTTTATAGATCAGAGAATATTCTTTCACTTGTTGCAGGACCTTGTACTTTTGTTGCCTAATTGTGTTCACAATGCTAATTAGATAAATGGTGTGCTGAAGTTACTAATTAGAAAGAAACACTAGTGCTTCTTGGGTAGTGATACACAGCATTTAAGATAACATTTCAGTGTTTTCTTAATAGCTGCATGCCAATAAAATAGTAAGTGATATTTTACTGGTGTACATGAAATAAAGGCCTGACTGATGTGTTACATGACAGCAGAAACATCTCACTGGGGTAACTGAGAGCATCCCAGTTCATTAACACAGCCTTTTTGACAGTTAATGGATTTCAGTGGGAATCCAGAGATAAAAACCTCCAGATGGTGTTCTATATTGTATACTAAAAATGCTAGAGAGATTCAGCCATGCAGTTAAACAAGTTACTGAGACACAGAATAAAATGGAAGCTGAATGACTGACTCACTTTCTGTCTGAGTGAATTGCATGACTGAGATTTGACATCTCCACTCATAATAACACTTTACTACTCAATATATGGAGGGCAGATATGACAGATGAGGCTAACTAAACATAATAGATATAATGATGTATGGAATTCAGACAGAATATTTTTTTATTATTATTTTTAATTTATATACTGCTTACAGTAAGTTTTTCCCAGTTACAAGCAGACAGATCGACTCAAGGACATCACATCTTTTTGGAGTAAGACTGAACATGTGAAATGAAAATTTAGCTACAGACAATGGCAATGCCATTACCCCAATGATTCCCTTTTTTTGTTTGGCAGGATCACTTTCCGTGTCCTCTTTTACTGATATAGTCAATATCACTGGTGGATCTATACTTGCTACCCAATGCTGTAAAATATCTACAAAATAGCTTCCTATGTCACAAGATAAAACAGCACATTTATCTCTGATCTGTAAGAAAACAGAATGCCTGCAGTTTGCTGTAACAGAAAACTGTGCAGTTCACTTCACAGATAATATCTAGCATGATAATGTTGCCCTTATCAATCATTTCCAGCATAGGTGGAGCAGCCTGGACCTTTGTCTGTATATTGTTTGGTTGAATTATTCGATTACTGTAGCCTTGCATAATCCTTTGTATAACAGTTTAATTTCCACACAGATACAGCGCGGTACTCAATTTATGTATTGTCAAACAGTGCTCAAATGTGCAAGGTAAATCTGTGACCACTGGTGCTTCATCAATATGCTAATGAAGTATGTGTGAAAAAATAACACCAATCTTCACATTTATTTATGTATTTATTTATTTTTTCCATTCCATTTCTTGACTAGAATAGTCCAGATGGGCAAACCCTATCTCAGGAGAGGCTGAGGGAGAAAAGCTCTATGTTTACATATTAAAACATAAAACATTAGAAACATAGCATGTGATTATAATTTCTAAACTACTTAAAGTGGGTTTGAGGAATACAAAAAGTTTCTAAAACCATACATAGGCATGAAGAAAAGAAAAAATGATCATTGCTCTTGTGTCTCCAGCTATTATGTTAACATGTTTTTGACTTATGTAAAATAATATAACTTCTAAAGTATATAATATGTTCACTATTTGCCTCATTACCACATGCAATGTAATTGCTTAAAATGCTTAATTTTTATTGTTGTTCACTGCAAATATGTATTTTAAGTGGAGCTTTTCTTCCTGGACCTTCCCATTAAACAAAAGAAAATAATTAAATACATAAATATAAAAAAAAACAAATGCATACATATGATATATCTAAACCAGGGGACAGAAATTCACATATTGACTAAAAACAAGTAGAAAAGAGAATGGTTATATGAATATAGGTTCATAGGTTGATACTAGGCTATCTGCCCTAGGGCATTTATAAGCCTAGCCAGAGTGTGTTTGGCTTTCGCCACCCTTTTAGATTAGTTGACTGTGTCTCTGTATAGTAGGTCACAGAAGATAGCCCTTTTAAGGTTAGTTTACTGTGCCTCTGTCTAGTAGAGGCACAGAAGAGATCCCAGGGGTAAACCTACAATCTCCCATCCACTCGTCAAGATTTCTCTTGAAGACGGTCATTGAGGGGCTCTGCCTAACATGGATTGGGATTTTGTTCCAGAGTGAGGGGAGCCTCTGGGATATTAATCTGTCCCTCCAGCATGTCCTATTTATTTCTGTGCTGAGGTTTAAGTCCCTGGAGCATGTAGCTCTAAGGGGTTTGGATTTCCTGAGGTGGAGCATGTCCATTAATTCTGGATGGGACATGGCTTTATACGTCAGGCACAGATCGCCTCTGAGTAGGCGGTAAGCAACTGAGTAGAGCTGGAGTTTCTTTAGCTTAACTGCGTAGGGCATTTATTTGAGTCCCTTGATCCTCTTGGTGAGGTACTTTTGGGGTCTTTCCAGTTGCTACAGGTGTCGGGTAAGGTACATCCCAAATGGGGCATTGTATTCAATTATGGGCCTGATGAGTGATGAGTAGAGGGGCACAATGACCTCTCTTGATGTAGATTTGAACCCTTTCATGATAAGGTGGGCTATATAGAAGGTCTTTCTAACCACTTTGGCAATGTGATTGTCAAAGGAGACGTTGCTATCTACTTGGGTCCCCAAATCCCTGATTACTTCTTCCATACTTAATGGATTACCACCTATGTGGTAATTTGTGGGCACTTTGTTTTTCCCAAAGGGGATGACTATGAACTTTTTGGCATTTAGCTTTAGGCCATGGCTCTGGCTCCAGTTATCCGTCTCTGTGAGACCCTTTTGGAGGATGCTTGTGTCAGTCGGCGAGTCGATTATGGCACCCAGTTTGCAGTCATCTGCGAACTTGGTCAGCCATAGTCCTCCCGTGTTAGCCTGTACCTCAGAGAAATATATACCAAACAAGAGAGGTCCCAGGACTGAGCCTTGTGGGATGCCACTTGTAACTGGTTTAGAGTCTGACATGGCACCTGCAATTCTGACCATGTGGGTTCTATCCCTGAGCCAGTTTGCAACCCATCTTGTGACATAGGGGTTGATATTTAAGCTGGTGAGCTTATTTATGATGCCCGAGTGGGGTATTGTGTTGAAGGCTTTTGCAAGGTCCAGGTAGGCTGTGTGGACTACCTTCCCATCATCTATGGCCTTGGTGACTGTTTCAAAGAAGTCGACCATGTTCAAGAGGCAAGATCTGCCCTTAACAAAGCCGAATTGGGTAGGATCCAGTGTTTGGAGGTTCCCAATGTCTTTGTTTGTGAGTTCCATGATGATACGCTCCATAGCTTTGCAGACCAGGCTAGTCAGGCTTATAGGGCGATAGTTTCCGGGGTCCGTTGTGGCACCACCTTTGTGCAGTGGGGCCACTGTTGCTGTACGCCATTCCTTGGGTACATATCCTATAGTAAGGCTGAGATTGAACAGTGACTTTATGTGAGGGTTCAGTTCTTCTTGGAGCTCATGTAAGACGCAGTCCTGGACACCGTCCAGTCCCATTGATGCTGTGTTTTTTGCTTTGGAGAGGGCAGCTCTCATCTGTGCATCTGTGATGTCAGGGAGGCTACACTCTGTTGGGATAGACATTTGCTCTTTTGGGGGGGGGGAGGGGGGGTTTGCACTGAACCTGTCTGCCAGGATGTTGGCAATGTCTTTGGGTTCAGTGTATTTTTTGTCATTTTCCACTAATTCAGAGCATATCTGGGAGTTGCCACCCAGGTTCCTGACATAACTAAAGAAGGCCTTGTGATTATCTTTAGCGTCTTGTGCAATATTTCTTTCGAAGCTGGCCTTAGATGATTTTATGAAGGATCGTAGTTTCTTGCTAGTACTGATCAGAGATGCCTTCCCTTTTTGGGATTTTGCTCTATCATGTAGTAGCTTTCTCCTTCTGTTGTATAGCTTATTTATGGCTGGGGTCTACCAGACAGGTCTCCTGCCTTTGGAGGAGTGAGTCTTCATTTTATTTGGCATAGCACGATCCATGCATTCCTGTAGGTGTCCATAGAATGCATTTGTAAAGGATTCTGCAGTTTGGGCCATATTTTCCACTGGCCCAGGGGCTTTGAAGGATTCCACTTTGGTTGAGAAGTGTGAAGTTTGCTTTTGAGAAGTTCTTCACTGTGGTTTCCTTGGCTGGGGGTGGGGACGGATATGGATGTCCAGTGAGATTAATTTATGGTCAGATCTTACCAATGAGGGGTATACCTCTGGTAGGAACATAGAGTCCCCATGTTGGTGATGATCAGGTCCAATATGTTTTCTCCTCTTGTGGGAGTGGTGGCAAGAGCCTTAGCAAGTATTCAAAAGCCCAGGGGTGACAGGTGCAAGCCGTCCCTAGCGAAGCAATGTGGCATGTCGAGCATGTCATCCCAGGCTGACAGACACTGGATCCCTCTTGAATGACACCAATACTTTAGCCAATTGTTAAAATTGATCATTTTGTCTTTATACTGTGGCATCATTCTTGGTGAGGGTAAGATGCTACTCAAGGTCAGGGTCATACCGGCCTGGGCTACATAATCAGAGAGCTCCTCTATGTCTCTTTTCATGTAGTCCAGGGAGGTACGTCTCAGGTCATTCACACCAGCATGGACAATGATGGAGTCATATTTGTACTTGCTTTGGAGTGACCTGAGTGCTTGTGTTATGTGGCGGATCCTGGCACCCGCCAGGCAGCTTACAGTGACCTTCTCCTTGTTCAGCCTGGTGAGTGAGATGTCAGTGTGTCTGACAATAGAGTCACCTATTACAAGTGTATTAGGTGTGTTGTTTAGCCTTAAGGGCTGTGACTGTGTGACACACTGACTTTGTGAACTATGTGATACGTGGGTATTGTTGTGGGGTAGCGGTTGCTTGCATGTCTGCTTTGGAGGTCTCTGCTGCTTGGGCAGATTTTTATTTAGAGCCTCCGAGTATGTTTTTGTGAGTTTATGTGTTTGGTTTGCTGTTGCGATAGGTCTATGTGGGACTGGATTTGTGGTGTGTGTGGTTACCTTCTCCTTCTGACTGACTGCATCAGTACTGGGTTGAGAGAGCTCAGCCTCCAGTTTGGCTATATAGTTGCATCTCTCACATATATTTGAGCTTGTTGGGAGGAGGAGAGGGTAGTCTGTGTACATAAGGCAGTTGTAACATTTCCTCAAGATTCCGAGATTCACCAGCTGGACTGGAGAGTAAACCCAGAACTGACTTTTGGACATGCCAGAATAGTATAAGGAACTATTTTTTGACTGATCAAAAAGGACCAATAGGGAGCCAAGTACTTAAAGGGAATATAAGAGGGTGTAGTGCTTTAGTTTATTAGTGCTTACTTATATGATTACTTATATGAGCAAGTGCAGGGCTTTAGAATGAAAATAGAGTGCTTACTTTGAGATTTAGAACAGTTCTAAGGGGAAAAGTGAAGAGCAGACTTTGTGGAGCCGGGAATAGTTTAAACCCGTTTAAGTGGTGCTGCCCGATGTTGCGATATACGCAAAATCGCGCAAAACCATGCAAATGCGGGTTTTAAAGCAGGGAAACTGAAAGAGATAGGAATTGACCCAAAACATTCAATAAGCTACTAGTTTCAGGGCTGAGACCACTCCTCCAGGGACAGATAGGCTGCTCAAAGCTCCCCATTCTCACTGGTGAACAGAGAAGCTTCCTCCTATCCAAGTAAGGATATGGGCAACACAGGAAACTATACCACAGTCCAGAATTCAGCAAAACTTGAAATCTGGACTAATCTAGTTCAGCAAAGGTGGGAAAAGAGAATATTTTTTTGTTTTTTTTTTTTTTTTTTTTCAGGAAACAGCAGAAAAACACACAGAAAACACTGTAAATGCTATAAACAGGCTAGTGTACTTTAGTGTGTAGCCTACAACAGTTATACAATACAAAAATGACTTAAATTGATGTAAAACAAGTGCAAAAACTCTAAAAAGCAGAAGGCAAATGCAATTTAAACTTTTGCAATTTAAACTATGCAGTTAGAATAATGAGTGTGTATGATTATTTCAGAAAAAGGAAAGGTTTTACGGTTGGACTAGATAAGATTATCAAGAAGCAGAGCAGGATCATGTCCATGAGATGGTCAGGCATTGTTTGAGCTTGGCTTTAAAGGGTTGCAGTTTTTCTAGCTCCTAGTTGTATTTATGTCAGCATGCTGTTCCACCGTTAAGTAAAGTGAGTCACCAGCTATAGTATTGGATTTTTCTAGAAATTAGGAGACATTTATTTCTTGATTGCAGTTTCTTTGTAAGTGTATAGCACTGGAGAATGTTGTTTAAAGAAGGACAGTTTTCGGGTTTATAATAATAAGTTGTGTTTAGGAGAGAGATCAAGGAAGCTCAGTCCAGTGTAATTGTTTAAGGTCAACACAGTGATGTGCTTTGCATGTCTGCAGCATATGAAAAGCTTATGATTCCCACCCACCCACTACCAGTGGGGCACTCATGGCTCAGATCAAATGATCCCATCACCTGCTGTATGAAGTAGTAGGACTTAAAAAAATCCTGTTTTTGACGAAGTGCTGAAACACTGTGGAAAAGCCACCTTACATCTGGCTTTTCCATGTTGATCCAGTTACATCACCAACCTTGACCTGCAGGCAAAGTTGTCCCCTGTTAAGATTGGGTGTTTAAACTCATGCAGCAATTGGCTGCAATTCATTGAGAGGGTAGTGCTTGCAACAGGAAGAGCCTGACAAAGCCCATGGCTGTCGAGTGCTTTCTTGTCAGTGCTTTTACAGTTGCAGAAAGAAGAGGAAGTCTTTCTTGTCCATTTAAAAAAGATCTGTTGTTGTCTGTTCAGCCAGCCAAGAAGGAAACTAGTTAGCTAACTCAGCAAGATAGCCAGCAAGCAAGTTAGTCAATAAGTCCACCCAGTCAACCAGCCTAGCAAAGCAGCCAGCCAAGAAGCCAGCCAGCCCAGCTAAGCAGCTAGCCAGGAAGCCAGTCAGCTCAGCAAGGCAACCTGTAAGCCCAACAAGGTAGCCTGTACTTAAATAATGAGTGTTCAGATCTGTAGTGTTAAGTACAAATAGCATTTTATTTCTCTAAGTTTTAAAAGGTGGGAATAATGCATTTTATTTTAATTTTTTTTAAATGCTGTTTTCAAAGGAAAATTGAATGTGCTATACATTATTAATGGAATCTATAGCAGATATTATGGGATGATTTGCAATAAGTAGTTTTTAAAGATATAAATTTGTGGATATAATTTTTGGTGGGGTATTTTCAGAGTTAAATGTATTGCATTTGGCATATTACTAATATATGTTAGTATGGCAGTTTTAAGAGAATAATTTGCCTTTACATGTAGAAATATGTGTATTTTATTGATTTTTTTAATGCTGTCATCAAGGAGTAAAATGTAGTGGTTGGGTTATAATGCAAATAGATATTGTTGGGGCATCTATTTTTTTCATTATGTAGAGTAAATTAGTACCATGGTAATATTAATGCATTAAGACAGAGCTATCATGTTCTTTTGCTGCTCTGTAGTGGTAAATACAACTAGCATTTTAGTTATGTAACTTTTAAAAGGTATACTTTTTTTCTTTTTTAATGCCATGTTCACAGGTAAATAAGGTCTGATGTACATGGTATTCAATTTTAATAGTGGCTGTTTAGTGATGATTTGCAAGAACTAGTTTGAATGATGAAAATGTTTGTATGTATTCAAAAGCAGATGTGGTGCATTTGATATATGACTAATAGATGTTATCATGCTTGTTTCAGGATAGTTTGCTTTTACAGGTGGAAATGTGTGTCTATTTTATTTATTCATTTATTTTTGTAATACTCTCTTGAGAAGTAAAATGTGCAGTGGTAATAACTTTCATAGTGGCTGTGCTGTTGTTGGTGTGTCTATTTTTTTGTTTCAGAGTAAAGTAGTACTTTTATAGTATTAATACTTAAAAAAAAGCTTTTTACACCTTGCTTAGACGTAGAGTATACAGAGGACCCAACTGTTTTGTTTTAATGTTGACGGTTAAAAAGCAGTGCCCATTAATGTTTGTAAGGGTGCTTTTTATTTATTTTCTCTGTTTAGATGAAGCTTTTACTACTGCAGGGACATACAACTGCTACCAACTGTGTTAATGCTTTGTCAATGCTTTAAATGGTGAAAATGTCCTGCCCCTCAATGCCTAGCTACCTGTGGAAGCTACTGCACCATTATGTTCTTAACCATTCTACAGTTTAAATGTTTTGTAAGGTGTACATAAGTGTTTATCCAGAAAGATTTCATTTTTAGTGTTATAGTTGAATAATTTAAATGGTTTATGAAGGGGGGTTTCAGTATGCTGTAACTTCATACTGTCATACCTGTAACTGTATCAGCTCCTTCACAGCTCCTCTGGTGATGTCATGTGCTTGGCCACATCATCTACTTATGACTCCACCCACAATGATGTGATATATTGTCTACACCCCTATGCTCCACTGTGGCCCACTGAAGAGCTAGCAACCCTAGAACAACCGCCCAAGCAAGCTATGCAGAAGTGTAACTATTAAAGTTTCATTGAGATGTGTCGGTAATACCTGCACACATATGTACAAAGTGCACACATTTGGAAGTTATCAAAGCTGCCCATTAACCTTAGCATTGTGCTACTGTGAGAAGCTTAGCATACCTTGGCATCATGGAAATGACAAACAGATAAACCCACTATACCAGCAGCCATATCCTTCAGATGTTTAGAGATGAACTGGATATGAAAGGTGGAAAGTACGGGGAAGAGAAGACAAATAAAATACAGAAGGATAGCAAATGAGAAATATATAGGGTTGTAGGTAGGAGAGAAGGGTGCATTCATTTTTTTTCTAAAATATGTAAGGAAAGGGGGAAGATAAAAACAAACACTGTTGGGGAAGTAAATTAGGGAAGAAGTAAAGGTTTATCATATATAAAAAAAGACAAAAAAGATGGCTAATCGTGGGTGATCACACAATAGGCAGGGTTCACAAATGCAACAGGGGACAGACAACAAAGAATGGACCAGTGATAATGAGGGAGGATCTGGCACAACTCATAGTAGGTGAGTATGACACAATAAGCTGGGTTCACAGATGAAGGTGGACAGAGCTATAGCTGGTACACTTGGCACCTGGTGCCACTCCTTGATTATAGTGTCCCTCAACACTAGGTTGAAGAGGCCAAAAAAGTTCCAGTAGGGAAAAATAAAAACATCAACAACTGAAAATGCATTTTCTGATCACACCACCTAGCACATTGACCCATCATCCCTCCCTAGCTACATTCTGCACTTCTAAAAGTGTTTTGGGGGAGAGACATGGGATTGGTACAGCATTAAATCAGTCTGGAGACCGTTAATGAGAGACCTGTTCAGGGTTATTTGGGAGGGTGTTCCTTGATGTACAGAGGGTGGTCTCTGGATGCTTGATGTTGAGAACTTGCTGGTTCAGTGTTTCTCCTACTTGCTGCAGTAGGTGTTGGTATGGATCCCATTACCTATCCAGTGCCTTGTCAAGCACGGCCTCTACCACAGCATGTATCCGGAGCTACTCCTTCTGGTGAATGAAATGACACAGGCTACCTGCATGGGAGGAGCCCCTTTTCTCCCCAGTGAGACAAAAGCAGTACGTGCAGGTAGCTGGGCTTTCTTCTTCACTGTAGCAGAGGACTACAGCTGGGGTGTACCAGGCTGTACTGGACCTGCAGGGGGAGACAAAATACGAAGAATGCAATCAGTAGTATAATATAAATGAGGAAATATCTCAAATTAGATAAAAAAGATATTAAATGAAAGGATACTGCTTCAGGTGACCAGCTTTTCTAGTCTCTGGTGATAGGAATGATGATACAATTCTTCATCCTACTGTGCTATAAAACAAAAAGAGGCAAGGTAATCGGCTTTGTTATTACAGTACAAGGAATGGAAGTTTGTATTACTAATAGCAGTATGCTGACCTGGGATGTTTATGTCCTGTGACAGATACACTCCTGTCAGGGTACTTTTGTTATACTGGATGCTTCCAAAACTATAAATCTCAGAGTATACCCTCAGATAGCTGGCAGCTGCAGCTCTAAAAAACCTTTACAGAAGCTATTAATGTAACACTTTCTTTGTGAGGTGTGATTTCCTCCTCCCTCTATATTTGTCATTAAGCCTGCATCTGTATGAAAACTTACTGTGTTATCAATGATGTTTTGTTTCACAACCCGACTTACTATCCCAGTCCCTAACTCCCCCCACCTCCCAATGGTCTGCTTAACAATTGTGTCTCTATAATGCTTACTGTGCAAATGATAACATCTGCAAACATACCAGCTATACATTTATATATTGTGTATGGAGGAATGTCTGATGCACAGTGTGAGTCAACCATGTACTTGACAGCATAGCTTAGAGCTAACACTGTATGCATCGTTTAATCTTTGTGACTTTAAGCTGTCGCAAAAACATTTTCAAGGTCCATAACTGAGGTGCCAATTAGCATGCACAAGCTTGTTTCACTGCTGGCATTTTCTGGTCCTCTTTATTATCCTCACTGGTACAATGATCAGCTGTCATGGGAGAGAAGTGCAAAACTAGCAGGGTCCGGTTGGTAGTGGTTTTGGCACTGATGCACCTGACCAACAGAGAATCATATTGTGCAGAATGCGACAAGCAGTAAACATTCTGCATATAGTAGCACGGTCATACTGACGACTTCCCCAGATTCATCCAGGCAGTGGAAACAGGCGTTAAGCAGGCCAAATGCTTGCTTAATGACTATCAGAGTCTGCACAAAGCAGTGTTATATCCCTCCTCTTCAGCTCCATGTGGATTATGGAATGGTGTTGTTCCCCAATGTTTGAGTGCGTAGCTTGCGTCACTTGAAAAACACAATGGAGAAGGGACACATGAAGATAAGGTCATTAATCATTAAACGTTAGTCAAGCTATATTAAAATGAATATGGGGTATTTGGTGATTTAAGGTACACTAAGCTTGTAAGTGTCCTTGTCATATCCCATCATGGAGGAAGTGAACCAGTGTGCCAAATGAGGGAATCATGGGCTCTGCCAAGGCGCTGGACCATGACACTGGTAATACAACCATATGTATCACACAATACTTGACAGCTGATTGGATGATAGCCTGTTGTTTTGCCTTTTCCCATAGACCATGAGGAGCCCTGATAACAGCATGGGTGCAGTCTATTTTACACGTCAACTCAGGGAAGCATGGCAGACAGTAGCCATTATGAGTGGTGATAGCTTGTTCCTGTGATGACTGTAGTAAATAGGTACTTTCATCCAATGGATATGAATAATATCATGGAACTGCTGCAGCAGCCTTAGTGCTGGAGCCTATCAGATATGCAATGTGTTCCCACCCTGTTTCTAAAAGGTCTATGTGTCAAGTATAGTCAAAGGTTTACATATGTTGGTCTCCAGAGGAATATGAAGCCAAACATTCCCCCAGTTCCACTTTGTGAGCTATACAACTTTCCAAAGCCTTGATAATATCCTTGTCCGTGATTAAGCAGTCAGGAATCTGTTGCTGCTCAGTATTGTAATGTGTCAGCAATTGCTGGTAACACCCCTACGATGAGTGCTGAGGGGCACTTCAAGTGCCCAGCTGCTGCATCATGGCAACAAGCATTTCAAAGTATGAAACAACTATACTCACTGCCACAACCAGTATCTTTACCCAGTACAAAGTTACTAGAACAAGCAGTAGTCTACGACACAAAGTAATATTTAAAAATTCTTCATGGTGTTGTCTGGTGTTCCCCTATTTCATATATGACAGCCCCCCTTCAAAAAGGCACATCTTCTTCCTTCACAACTGACCCTGATTTTGCCCCTGCTCTTTTCCTAGCAACTCATGGACTATTGACTCATCTAATAATGCCAGACATTTGTAGCCCAAACAAGTTAGACAAAGGCCCAAAATCAGGCACATATTTTAAATATTGTTCTTATAAGCTTAGAAAGTTGATATGATAACAGGATCAGTACTAGCATGCATTTTCTGATGGATATGAAGTCTGATATTCAAATGCATTCCATTATTTAGTAGCTTTAGCCCTCAATGATTTGTCAGAAAAAACAAGTTTTATAAGAAATAGTCCAAAAAGCATGAAGAAAAATCTAGATATTGTGTGAAAATCTGGACAGTTCAGAGGTATAATCAGGATCCTAGGCCTCATCTGGTAGCATAGAGGACTAAAGCTTAGAATTGTTAATGAGATGTCCCCTGTACAAGGGTACAGAACATGAAGGATTTCCTGGTTTAAATGTTTCATTTTTATGTGACTTAAGGTAATATTTAAAGTGTATTCCAGGTGTCTAATGGTGGTACAGTGGACTAAAGCTCTGCCCACGAGCTGTTTGGTTTGCCAGAGGTACAAGGTTGAAAGCTGTATTCCTGTTGCTCTATTACCTTGTTATGTGACTTAAGGTAATAAGGTGTCTAGTGGTAGCACAGTGAAGTAATACCATGTAGTATTAATGAGTTTCTTTGTGTGCTGAAGGTACGGAGTTCAAAACTTTTTTTCAAGTGACTTGGGATAATATTTCAAATCCCTAATATCTACTGCCCCCTCACATGTCTTTTTTGCTGCAAAATTGTTGTTGTTTTTTTTTTAATTATTGAATGACATTAATACGATATTTAAAAAAGTATCCATGGTGTCTAGTGTTCTCTCCTCATACATATGTCCTTTCTGCTGCAAAATGGTCATTCTATCACTTTTTAGCTGCTTTTGGGATAATATTTAACTTTCTATGGTGTCTAGTGTACCCTCCCAATACTAAAGAATTTACTTATTAGTTTATGAGAGTATACAGTTATGACAGCACCCCACACACACATACACATGTAAACACAGGCACACACGTGTCTATTTTCACATGATCACACTCACAAACACACTCATCCATTCACCAACACACACACACACACACACACATAAACACACACACACACACACACACACACACACACACACACACACACACACACACACACACACACACACATATGCACGCCTACCCTATCTAACCCAAACTAACTGCCCCTACTGTGATCACCCTGGAAGCCACATGCACATACACGCATATAGACATCCTTCACCACCATCTGTGTGCTAGGTTCTTCAGCGCTTACCTCTAACAAGATCTGACCCATTGAAAATAATTGCTGAAAGTGAAATTTTGACTGAGTGAGCTAACTTATGCAGATATTTCTATGGTGGACAGTACATGGCTAATTAGCATGGACCATCTTCTGGAATGTCTTATAGCATATAACTTGGCTGAGGAGGCAGCTCACACTGGTGAGCCAACAGACTGTACAGAATCAGTGTGGTGGACCTGTCTCTGAATCAAAAATGGCTACTCTCACCAGTAACAGCCCATATTAGGGCTTACAGCTGGTGGCAGCCCCTTCTGAATCCTGTCAAAATGTACTAAATAAAAACACTGGATATTCCCTTGTTGCATATGACTACAATTAATGTTTCTTAGTAATAACTCTTTCTATTACAGTCCCACCTTAAATAATACCCCAAAAGCATATTTATTGCACTTGTAGAAGAGTAATCCAAGTAAAACTAGAAATGACAACAGATGTATTCTATGAATTTTTATGTATAGGGAAAAGACATAACCATTTGGAATATGCAATGCCAAAAACTGACCAACACCTTTCAAAAATGATTTACTACTCACTGAAAAAGAGCTTCTCAATATTCCTTTTGTCAGGCATTTTATGAGGAGATGACCACTAAGAGATTATATTGCAGGATGTATAAACACACACATGCAATTAGAAAATGGAATGAGAAAAAGCATTCTATGGGTGTTCAAACTCCTCTGTTGGTTTATAACATTCACCTGTAATGTTCTGGGTAAACCTAACTTTGTGTAAGAGAGAGAGAAAGTGATGAAAATAAATGATTGACACATTTGATTAAATGTTTAGCCGATTCACTCTTTAAGGAAGTGTTAAAATCTATAACATTTTGAAGAGCAAGCATTTAAAACATTAAATCCTATCCATTAGCTTTTATTGAGCATTTTAATTTATAATTTCATTTATTCATTAGTAACTGTATTGTTTTATATATATATATATATATATATATATATATATAGAGAGAGAGAGAGGGAGACAGAGATGTACACACACACACACACACACACACACACACACACACACACACACACACACACACACACATGCACATATATATATATACAAAATAACCAACACCTGTAGACCAAGATAATCCACCAAATACATACAAAACCTGGTCAAAAAGCTCCCAAAGATACTGGACAAAGAAGAAGAAGAAAATGGAATTAACACTTTCATTCCTTTTTTATTTGCAATGGAACTTCTTCAGAAATGTATCACATAATCCAAATTTTCTGTTTTATAAATACACTGTAACTTACTGCTTAAACTTTCAACAACCAATCACATAGAACTGTTATTTTAAATGTCATTATCATCTTTGTTATGTCACTTCCTCTCAGTCTTATAGTTTCCATTGAAACATTTAAACAAATAATTTCAGTGTTAATAAACATTTCACATTAGTTAAGAAGTTAAATGCCAAAAAATGCATTCAGTGTTAATAAACATTTCACATTAGTTAAGAAGTTAAATGCCAAAAAATGCATAGTCATACCCTTTGGGAAAAACAAGGTTACCCCTAGCTACCAAATAGGTGGTAATCCACTGAGCACAGAAGAAGTTATCAGGGACCTGGGGACCCAGGTTGATAGTAGTCTGTCATTCGACACCCATGTAGCTAAAGTAGTTAGGAAGACCTTCTACATTGCCCACCTTATCATGAAGGGATTCTCATCTAGATCAAGGGAGGTCATAGTCTCCCTTTACTCATCACTCATCAGACCAATGATTGAGTACAATGCCCCATTCGGGATGTATCTGACCCGACACTTGCAGCAGCTGGAGAGGCCACAAAAGTTCCTCACCAAAAGGATAAAGGGTCTCAAAAATCTGTCCTATGCTGCCCGACTGAAAGAACTCCAGCTCTATTCAGTCGCTTACCGCTTGCTCAGAGGTGATCTTTGCCTAACATACAAGGCCATGTCAAACCCAGATTTGATGAATATGCTTCACCTCAAAAAATCTAGATCCATCAGAGCCACAAGGGTGGGAGACTTAAACCTCGACACGGCTATTAATAGGACGTGCTGGAGGGATAGATTCATCACCCAAAGACTCCCTATGCTGTGGAACAAAATCCCGGTACATGTGAGGCAGAGCACCTCGCTGGCCTTGTTCAAGAGAAATCTTGACCAATGTATGGGAGATCGCAGATATACCCCAGGGATTACCTCAGTGTCACTGCTCGACAGAGGCACAGCAAAATAATGGGTATAGTTCCCCATACTAAAGGGGTGGCGTAAGCCACAAAACGATGGGCTAGGCTTGTAAATGCCCTCGGGCAGATAGCCTAGTATGAACCTATGAACCTATGAACCTATTAATACTTTCACTGAGGCCTGGGAATTTATCCAGCTCTAAGTAATCTACCACTTTAAATCACGGACCGCAAGAACATTATTACATCCTGAAATAAAACCATCCTGATTCACTTGTTCCAATGTGATGAAATGAAATTTGTGAAAACACTCACATACCAATATATGCCCTGCTAAAGGGTTAGCAAAATCAGCAGTTTAATAGCAACTAAATGATTACATATTCTTAAAATCAGCTTCCTAACACTCTTCCAGATGTAAAACTGGGAACACTTACTATGAAGGGCAAGATATCCTATACCCTCACTTTGGCAAGAAAATCTCTTAGTAGCTTGAATAACCTTGTTTAAATGTGACAAAATAATAATGTTGCATCTATTAATATCTACTAATAGTGGCACTGCTTGCAATGTTGCCATGCAAAAGTGCCTGCAGTGCTATTAACACTTTTTTTTCTTCATTCAAAAAGTTGTGCTACAATATTTGTTATAAATTAGCTGCCCTTTTATAAACAAACTGTGGGCAATTACCTAGTAATTTAACCATTTCAACATTCCCTTGAATAATTCTCCAATTTTGTTTTATGATATTCCTAATAGATGGTCCATCTACATTAATTGGTAAAGGAAAGGCACATGCATGATCTACACCTTGCATATCTTCATTTTTAAATGAAATTCCTTTAATAAGTAAGGGGGAAATAGGACCATCTTTTTTCACTAATCTCATTTGCAATAACCAGAAGTTTGTCACTTGGATAACCTTGTTCTGTAAACATTTTAATAAAACTACAAACTTCAGTTTGAAACTGTGAATCTTCACTAATTATCCTGCTTAGACAAATAATTTGTCCCTAAAATACATTAACCTCCATTTGCCAAGGATATTGACTATGAAAGTGCAAATAAGTGTTTGTAAATGTACTCTTTCTATGGACAGTATTAGAAAAGCAGGTGAATTCAATGCTCATAGTAATATCTAAATCCAAAAATGATACTTTATTTCTTAGTTCTCCCAAGGTAAATTGCAACCAAGAGACACTACTGTTGATTTTATTAATAAAATATTTCAAAGTGTCAGTACTGCCCCATATAAAAATAGGTCATCAATGTATCACTTATAGAATCTAATATATTTAAACAAAGGCAAATGAACCAAAAAATACCAATCCCACCAACACATGACAATATTTGCAAAAGAGGAGGCTACTTTAGCCCCAATAGCAAATCCACTATCTTGATGATATATGTCTTTCCCAAAATGGAAAAAAAATGTTTTTAAAAACAACATCCATTAAAGTACTAATGGTATTAATAAGGTCTTTATCAAATTTACTAACATTCTCTAAATATAATTTAACAAATTCAAGTACTTCATCATCTATGCTGGTGTATAATGAAAAGATATCTAAAGTACGCATGCTACTTTTATCACCTACAAATTGATATTCTTTAAGCTCATTCAGCAAATCCAAGAATTGCTAAGATAAAATTTACTTTGTTGAATAACGGTTCAAAAGTCAGTCAAAAAATAAGAAATACTGACAGTTTTATGTCTAGAAGCAAATACAATTCTCCTGTAAGGTGGGTTCTTTGAATCTTTGTGAATCTTAGGAATTCCAAAGATTCTATCAATTTCTGGTTGTTTTACTTCAAAAAAAATCAAAAGTAGCAAAATCTATATATTTATTGTTGAACAATTCAAACAGACATAAATTCACCTGCTGAAAACAAGTCCTAAGAATGTTTTAATTAATTTTGTCATAATGATTCTTTTTTTGTACTGCATTTCTTCAATGACTACAAGGTTGTAGCCTTTATTGGCTTTCATATATCTTAAATGCCTGTAGTTACAAAGATCAAATAAAGCTCTTTGTTCTTGATAATTTAAATTTAAAATTTTCTTCACAGATTCATTAGAGACCAATTTTTCAAAATTATTTTCACAAGCTTTACAGAATAACTGACGTTATTCAAAGGTGGATTAAAAAACACTGGGCTTACTAACTAAGGAAAATATAAAACTATAATTGACATCATGCATAACATATCTGAGGTTAAGTTTGTGAATAAACAACTTAAAATCTATAATTAAGTTAGTATATTTTGCTCATCTGGTGGGGATAAAGGTGAAGACTTTGACAACACCTTAAGTTCATCTTTGGTGAAAATATGTTTAGACAAATTATACACCAGACAGGAAGACATTGACAGGAAATCAATTATAAGCTTTTGCCTCTCCCTCTTCCTGTCTTCTTGCCCCTGTAAGTCTGATTGTGGGTGGAGTTTTAATGAGTTTTGCGTATGGCCCCGATCCAAAAAAAGTGTGGATAATGCTCCCTTATTCACAACTTCAGTTTGTTCACTTTTGGTAGATAAGGCCACAGGATCTGATCGTTTATAGGTATCTGTATTAATGAGGCATTAAGCTGAGCATCAGAAATAATTTTGTCAAGTTCTTTAACATTAGGTCCCACACTACTAACTCTATTATGAGGTACCTCCAACATACTAGTAGTAGCTTGCTGTCCAGTACTTAAGGGGTACGCCTGCCCATTTTAATATGCTAAGGCATGCTGATTCAAATTTTTATTTTTCCTCTGTATTTTGGTGACAACATGTCTATCAATTTTGCTTGCAATGCTATCATGCAAAGTATGAAAAAGTGAAAACTGGGAATGCTTCAAAGTTATTTCATTAAGTTGTTATATATCACTTTTAAGTTTGAATAAGCATTGCCATTTTAGTTTCATTATGTTTAACTAATTTCTTGACAACATCCAAGCCAGTATAGGTTCATAGATTCATAGGTGTTTACTAGGCTAATGACCACAAGTGCCTTTTGAAGCCTAACCATGCATCCCAAATCTCTGACAAGTTCTGATACCCTTGATAAGTGTAAGCATGGGCCTGGGAGATGAACCATTTATAGGTTGTCTCTGTCCATTAGAGATGTAGGTCCCTAACCAGGGATGAATTTCTGGTTTCCCATCCAGTTGTCCAAGTTACACTTGAATTGGGTTAGGAAGGAACTCTGCTTTCTCTGGGATACATACCTATCTCTCCATTAGGTCCTATTTATATCACAGGCAACGTTTACATCTTTAGAATGGGTAAGTCTAGTGCTGTTTGTTTTGTGGATATGCAGTATCATTGCATAATTGAACTAGCTCATGAGAAATATAATCAGAATAAGAAAAGTCATTAGGAAATTTGAACAAACGTAATCCTTTGAGTACTGGCTGAACTTTCAAGCACCTTTGCTGGTACAAAACATCATACTACAATGATTTAAATTTCAAAAGCTTTTTCTTCAACTCATAAATATATAACTTACAATTAATGGTAGAAGCATTGATCTCACTTGATTCGTTAAAGGTACCAATGTCTCCATTCCTGTAAAAAGGGTTAACCTCTAACCCTTGTACAAACTTTAATACTGATTCCAGTCCCAATCAACCAGAATTTTCCACCACGGTACTGCCACTGGAAACTGACAAACTGTCAATAAGGGAACCCAATGTATTGCAATCATTTAATCCACTTCCAATACCTTTACATGAACTAAATCTTTGTAAGGCACTTTGCATTTGTTGGAGCACAGCTCGACAAATCTGAGTAAATTGTTGCAATTTGGGTGGAATCGGATGGATGCTCAGGTTAAAATTCTCATCTCCACTATTACCAAAATTGCAGAAAATCACAAACTTGTGTGGAATTACAATCTCCATTCTTCTCTGTATAGGACACCAAGAAAGCCATCTCGACAGGTGGAACAAACTGATAAAGTAAATAACCAAAACCTGTAGACCAAGCTAAGCCACCAAATACATAAAAAACCTGGTTGAAAAGCTAAAAAAGATACTGGCAAAGAAGATGATACTGGAATTTAGTGCTTTTGTTCATTTTTTATTTGCAATGGATCTTCTTCAGAAATGTAACATATAATCCACATTTTCTGCTTTTTAAATACAATGTAACTTTCCACCAAAACTACCAACAACCAATCACACTAAACTGCTAGTCTAAACGTCATTATCACCGTTGTCATGTCACTTCCTGTCTTATAGTTTCCAAAGAAGCATTTAAACTATTTATTAAATAAAAACATTCTGATAAAAACCCCAGTAAACTCATAAGATAAATATTTAACATTCCATACAACAAAAACATTAAAGCAGACATGCATGTTTAAAATAATTTGTCTTAATAAACATTTCACATTAATGGTTTCATTGAAGCCTGCGAATTTATCAGCACTAAGCAATACCTGCCACTTTAATAATAAATGGACCTCAAGAACATTATTACACCCTGAAATAAAACCATCCTGATTCACCTGTTCCAATACGCTGAAATGAAATTTGTGAAACCCCACATATACCAAGCTATGCCTAGCTAAAGAGATAGTAAAACTGGCATTTTAAATAGCAACTAAATGTTCACATATTCGTAACCTCAGCTTCCTAACACTCTTTCTGATTTAAAACTGGGAACAGTTACTACATAGGGCAAGACATACCCTCACTTTGGAAAGAAAATCTCTTAGCAGCCCAAATAAACTTGTTTAAATGTGACAAAATAATACAGTTGCTGTTACTAATATATTGCCATTGCTTGCAATGTGCTTACTCAGAAGTGCCTGCTGTGCTATGAACAATTTTTTCTTCATTCAAAAAGTTGTGCTTCAGCATTTGTTTTAAATTAGCTGTCCCTTTATAAAAAAAAAATGCGGATAATCACCTAGTAATTTAACCAGTTCAATATTCCCGTGAATAATTCTCCATTTTTGTTTTATGATATTCCTAATAGCTGCTCCATCTACACTGATTGGTAAAGGAAAGGCACATGCATGATCTACAACTTACATATCTTCATTTTATTATTATTATTATTATTATTATTATTATTAAATGAAGTTCATTTAATAAGTATAGGGGTTATCACTAATCTCATTTGCAATAACCAACAGTTTGTCACTTGGATAACCTCATTCTGCAAATATTTTAATCAAACTACAAACTTCAGTTTGAGACTGAATCTTAACTAATTATCCTGCTTAAATTAATAATTTGTCCCTGAAATGCATTAAACTTCATTTGTCAGACTACAATTTCAATGACCACATGCAGTGCCAGCAGAAATAGATACAGATGAGGAGTCTGAGGGCAGACCACCAGCTGCAGATGGTGCTGGCAAACAGAAGCATGCCAAATATGCACTGGCTCTAAGAGACAAAGGATAGCACATAGAGTCACTATGCAGTACAAAGCCAAAATCCCTCACACATACAGACAGGAAAACTGATGCCTGTCACACCCTGCAACCTTTAGTTAACCATATAATGGCAGTGCTCAGATAGCATTATACAGAGGCAACCCCCAAGGACACAATTCGTATCTTTACTAATGACAGCAAAGTGTGGAAATTGTAAATAAAATAAAAATGGTATAGCACCGATTGCTGTCATATTGACATATGTGTATGCCCTATGACTACACACAAGTTAGGCCCCCAGTACAAACCACCCCAACACATGAGCACACCAATCTACACTCCCCTAAACCCCCACACACAAAACACATAAAAAGAAGTATATTTTGAACTCAGTTATCAGCACATATTGTTTAACATCTCTGTAATGGTGATAATACAGGTTTAAACTTTGCAATACACTTTTGCACCATAACTCTCAACCTCTCAGAGCAAGAAATCTGGACAAAGTCATAAATAAAAGTGTGACAAAGGCCCAAAAATAGGATTTTTTTTAAATAATGCTCTTACAAACTTAGAAAGTTGACAGAATAACAGGTTTTGCATTAGTATGAATTTTCTGAAGGATATGAAGTCTGAAACTCAAATGGGTGCCATTATTTTCTAACTTCAGTCTTTAATAATTTACCACTAATTTGCCAGAAAACCACAATTTTATTAAAAATGAACAAAAAATATGAGGCCAAAATCTGAACATTCTTTGAAAATTGACAGTTGAGAGGTATGTATCTGCATTAACAATGTAGCAATTATCAGTGCAGCATTTGATAAGTAACACCAAACTGTTATAGCATCTTATCTACTGCAGTGGAATCCGGTATGGTAAAAATACACAGACAGAACACTTTCCCATTTCCTGCCAACACAGATACTAACACCAGACATCCCTACACATGTATTACGCCATTAACAGCAAAACATGTGCAAACATGAAATAATATGAAATGATACATCTGTCATGTAGCATTCAGAAGCATAATTGCATAAGTCTAGAAATGGCTATGCCAAAAGTCAGGGATAAATGCAAATACAAATGTATCCAAATAGTCTTCATCAGTCACTGTATTTCACCCTAGTAATGTCAAATGATGAAAGCATCGTTTAAGAAATAACAACACACCTTGACAATACAGCAATGGAGAAATTAGTTAAATAACCCAAATTTCTATTATTCTACCACTGTTTAGCTTTGTGTTTCAAAACAGTCTCCCTGGAATGATGCAAAGGCACTGCCTTCACCATTATGCTTCAATGCCTGCTCTATATGCCCTCCACACAGTTCACTACCTAAGGGGAAAAAGTGAACATTTTAGTTTATGCTGCCTTTTGTAGCTCAAAAATCACCTGGATGCTTTGTGTGGCCAGCACTACTTTGGAGAGCAATAATTCAAGAAAATACATCTGTCAGATAGCTTTCCTTGTTGTGCAAGGTATAACTGAGTTGAATTGACATAAATAAGGTGCATGAAGAATTGTTCAAATCCTGTTTTCAGAACAACTTGTCATTCAGTCATAACCTATTTTAGGGTACATTTGCTCTCTGCTTGGCATTGTGCAAACATGGTTCACTATTTAAGGAAAAAGGTGAAAAATTTAGTTTAGGCTGTCTTAGCTAAGCTAAAACATGCCTGGCATCATTGCATAGCCCACCACAACAAGGAGAGAACTTACTTCTGTAAATGCACCAGACAGATGTCAAAATACGTGGTACAAAGTGTAACTGAAGTGAATCGAGTGGAATAAGGCACATGAAGCATTGTTTGAATCCTGTGTAGAGATCACATTGCAATGTATCACAATTTTATTATTTACCTTCTTTTTAAAGTGGATTTGCTATTCAGTTGGCATTGTGCAAACATGGTTCACGACTTAAGGAAAAAAGTGACAAATTCAATTTAGGGTGTCTTAAGTAGCTAAAAAGTGTCTGGCACCTTTGCACAGCTGGCTGCAATCTGGATAGTAATCCAGATAGTAATTGAAAGGTACATGAAGCATTGTTCTAATCCTTTTTACAGAACACTTTTCCATAATGGACAATATTGACTTTTCATTTCTATCCTTATTAGGGTACATTTGCTCTCTGCTTGACATCATACAAACACATTTCACTACCTAAGCAAAAAGTAAAACATTTAGTTTAGGCTACCTTAGATAGCTCAAACACACTTGGCAACTGTGCACTGCCTTCACTGCTCTTGACAGTGCCGAGAGAAGAAATTCTGCCAGCTACAGAGATTTCTCTGTGGCATAAAGTGTAAGAGCAATGACTTTAGATAACACAAGCTCTTAAGGGTTCACATTTAGCTAACAGATGCTTTTTTGAAAAGGGTGTAAGAATCAAATTTTCAAAAATTCCAAATAAGCTGTAACAATAAAGAAAAATGATTCATGATCCGTGCAAGCAACTTATATTACATAATGAAAATGTGCTTTTTAGCATATATGACTAATGTATTGCATATATACACAACTTAAGGTATGTCCACCTTCCAAGACATGACAATGAATATATTTCATACAAATATCACTTGCATATGTATGATGGGCACAATACATTTGTTAAAATCATCATAACTCATCACATATCCCAACTATGGGTTTAGGACCCTTATGTCTTGTGAAGTATGCACGTGGCATAGATTTATAGGTGTTCACTAGGTTAACGGCCATAAGGGCCTTTTTAAAGCCTAGCCATGCATCCCAAATCTCTGACAAGTTCAAATACCCTTGATAAGTGCAAGTAAGCATTTGGGAGATGAAACATTTACAAGCAGGGGCCTGAGAGATGAACCATTTACAGGTTGCCTGTGTCCATTAAAGACATAGGTGCCAAATCAGGGATGAATTTCCTGTTCCCCATGCAGTTGTCCAAGTTGCACTTGAATTGGGTTAGAGAGGAGCTCTATTTCATGTGGATGGGGAGCCTATTATATAGACAAGGTAGTCTCTGGGATACATACATGTCTCTCCAACAGGTCCTATTTATATCACAGGCAAGGTTTAAGTCTTTAGAATGGGTAATTATGGTGCTGCTCGTTTTGTGGATATGCAGGAGATCCATCAAAGCGTGGTCTGACAATTCCCTGCATGCCAGGTATAGATCACCCCTCAAAAGCCTGCAGGAGACAGTATACAGGGATAGGGCCTTGAGGCGGTCTGCAAAGGACATTTTACTTACAACATGTATTCTTTTATTGAGGAAACTCTGTGGACATTCCAACTATTAGATATGCCTAGTTAGTTGCATATCAAAGGGGGAATTGTACAAAATGATAGGTCTTATGAATGCCAAATACAGTGGGACAATGACTTCCTTGGACTTAGATGCCATAACTTTGTTTATAAGTTGCACAACATAGAATGATTTCCACACTGCTGTAGACACGTGATGGTCAAAGGCTATATTACTATGTATGTGTGCCCCTAAGTCCCTGACTACTGGGTCAACTCTAAGGAATCTGTTGTCAATATTTTAGTTACCAGGGGTGGATGACTTCCCAAAGGATACTATCATGCATTTCTTGGCATTTAGTTTTAGTCAATAGCTCTGACACCAGTTGTTTGTTTGTGTCAGCCCCTCCTGGAAAACATTTGTGTCAATGTGGGATTCAATGACAGCTCCTAATTTGTAATCATCTGCAAATTTCATCAGCCAGAGACCACTGACATTGGCCTTGACTTCAGAGAAGTAAATGCCAAAAAGGAGATGTCCAATGACTGCTCCCTGAGGGACTCCACTTGTGACTGGCCTCTTTGAAGAGGTGGACTCCCCAATTCTATTTTCCTTGGTCCTGTGTGTGAGCCAGTTGACTATCCACCATATGACATATGAGTTTGTACCTAACCTTTTGAGTTTGTCAGCAATGCCCGACTGGGGTATTGTGTCAAATGCCTTGGCCAGGTGAAAGGCAGTGTGAACCATTTTCCCTCATCCATTGCTTTCGTTACCATCTAAAAGAAGTCAACCAGGTTGAGTAGGCATGATCTGCTCTTGAAAAAGTCAAAAAACAAAGCAGCAAAAGCCAAAGAAACCAAATCCACAGCCAAGGAAGTAGGAAGCAACACCTTGTTAAATCTTGTAGAGAATGTCTTTAATAAACACAATTCACAAAGAAAATAACACAAGCACTTTCGCACAGGCAGTCCTGAGCTTTTTCAAGTAATAAAAATATCTCATTCACCAGTGCATCTTAAATATTGTAGTAATCAAGGTCTTAATTGAGACTACATGTTGTCAAAAATAGATCAGTGGATTAAAGGTACATACCAGAAAGTTAGTTTGAGAATGGATATAAAATATGTTACAAAACTGGCTTATGACTAAAAACACTTTCTAAGCTAAAAATTAAAATAATAGATGCATTTCATAAATTAAATAAGTTGCATAAAGCTGGAAAATAAAAAATAGATATATATTATCCAAATTGTAGTCTATGCACCATAACAAATAGTAAATGGTAGTTGCTTCCTACTTCCTTGGCTGTGGATTTGTTTTCTATGATCTGCTCTTGACATAACCAAACTGGGTTGCATCCAATGTATGGAGGTTTACTATATCTCTCTTGATCATTTGCATGAAAATTCTTTCCACAGCTTGACATATAAGGCTAATGAAACTTATAGGTTTGTAGTTTCCAGGGTCTGTAGATGGCTCACCTTTTGCAGAGGGGCAACTGTTGCTGTTCTTCATTCATGAGGCATGAAGCCTGTTTGGAGGCTACAGTTAAATAGTAATTCCAGAGGCCCTGATAGGTCGTGTTTCATGCTATTTAGAAAGCATCCTGAGATATTGGCTGGGCCCATTGATGCAGTGTTCTTGTTCTTAGAGAGGGCATTAACGACCTGTTCCCTGGTGATAGTAGCGGGATTTATATTTGATAGTATTCCCTGAGGGAAGGATGAGGGGCAGAGAAGGGTAAAGTTGGAGCAGAATTTATCAGCCAGTATGTTTGCTATATTTTCTGGCTCAGTATAGGTGGCTGCATTTACAATGAGCTCTGCACACAACTGCGTATTGCCTTTGAGGTTGTGGACATAGCTAAAGAATGCTCTGTGATGTCCTTGGCCTGAGAAGCCAGACATACCTCAAATTTGGCTTTGGAAGACTGTATTTTTCCTCTGAGTTATTTGTTTAGTTTAATGAGAGTGGTTTTATTCTGCTGGGTGCTGAACCTCCTAATTTTTGCCATGATTTTCTTCCTTCTGTTATACAGCCTATTGAGTTTGTGATTTTAACAGGGTGGCTTGTTTTATGAGTTAGTTCTGTACGTCTTCCTGTTGGGTACAGCTGCCTCTATGTAGCTATTAACATGCTTATACAGGGTTTATGTGCACAGTTCTGAATAGGCAGTAGTGTTGTCATGGTTTATGGGGGCTTGGAATTTTGCCAGGTTATCACTTAATAACAGGAGGTTAGCCTTAGAGTAGTTCCTGAATATTCCGGGTTTAGCTGGGGATCCAGGTTTTATTTTTACTTCAAAGGAGACCATCTTGTAGTCTGACCTTACCAAGGAAGACATTACAGTAGAGGGGTGTGCAGCACTCTCCCATATTAGTGAGGACAAGATACAGTATGTTTGCACCCCTGTTTGGTGTATTGATTATCTGGTCCAGACAATTTGTGTTTACAAAATCCAGGAAGCTCTATGCCTGTACATCTGGTGTTGTATAGGATTCCCAGTTAACAGTGAGGTAATTAAAGTCACCCATGAATATGGTATTGGGCTGGATGGTTAGTGTTCCTAATAAGCTTAAATACATGGTATGGGTTTCCTGGGTCATAGAGGGGGGACCTATAGATTGCAAGGAAGTGGTATTGGATTTTGCCTATGGTGATTCCAGCATGGAACAGCTCAAGTGCATTGTCCTGTTTGACCAGCCTTGAAGTCTGTTTATTTTTGATGTAAATAGAGACACCTTCACCTTTAGTCCCTCCCTGTGAAGTAGTTGGTCTAAATGTGTAGAAGGCATTGTAACCTTGCACTGTTGGTGTGCTCTCTACAGCTTTAAACCATGTCTCAGTAACAGCACAAACATCAACATTCTCTAGGGTGAAGAGAGCTTCTAGGGAGTGGAGTTTTTTGTTCAGGCTCCTAGTATTGAGCAGTAATAACTTTAGATTTTCTCCATCACATTAAGCTGCATCCATGTCAACCATACTAACTTACAGTAAGAATTACTTTAACATAGAAAAGCATTTCAACAGGATTACAACCACACACATGCAGGCATTTCTGAAGCGTATCTACATTCATTTAGATATCAGTAAATATCAAATGTCCATGGTATAAGGTTAGCTCTCCTGTGGCAATGTCAGTTGATACTTTAAGTTTGAATTTTTGCCTCCTGTATCCCATGGGTTCTATTACCAGCTGTTAAACAATATTTTAGCAATGGGTAAGCGGCAAACTGATAATGTGTCAGAACTCAGCCATCTTTCACCTTCCAAAGTGTAACCCTCAGAAGCCATGCCTGTAAGCAGCCCACTGGAGCTCAGTGCCTTGTTTCACATTTTTACTATTTAGTATAAGTAGTGCCAGTGTGCCTTCCAAAGCGTCCATCTGCTTACAACTGACCAAATGCAGGTGGCAAAGCTGTGCATATTTGCACAATGCCAGTAACACATGAGATCTGAATTAGGTGCCAATTCAGACATAGTTTGTAGGCTTGAGTTTTGCAGACATGACTGATGATTGGGAGAATGGATCTAAATTTAAGCACTAAGGTGGGATGTTAAGGAGTCCAGAATATTTGTGAAACTTGTGATAAAGTGCTACATCCATAGGATACTGTAGGGGGATTATATCTGGACTCAGTATAAGGCTGAGGCTTGCAATAGCTTAGTCAAGACTGTCTCCACTGCAACTGACATTCCACACATTGGTGAAAAATGTCATCACCACCATAATAACCATAGAAAGTGCAAGCAGGACCTCCTAAGCTAATGGAAGGCTGAATTTAGTGACTGGGAACAACCCCCAGTTGTGCAAGCATTCTGACATGTAACCTGTCTGTGATATGGCAGTAATAATCTAGCCCTAGCACGCAGTTATTCAATATGCTTTCATATATATTTCTCTTCTTTTTGTCCTCTACAACTTCAGAGAAGATTGCTGCAAACTGAGAGGTGTACCAGGAGAGATTAGCTCACCTCAGAGAGACACAGGGTGAGTATGAATCAAGAAAAATTAAAGCCGTAATACTATTTTTGTTTCCTCAAGCAGTGTAATATCAAGTAGGCATCATTCATGTCAAGCATGCATGCATGCCTTCCCCAATAAATATTGCTGCTTGCATTAGGCAATTTGAATACCAGCTTTACTGTGTGGGTTCAGTACCGAGAAGCAGCTTTTTTATAGTTTCATAATAATTTATAAGATCTTAACACACATTATGATAACTGGAATTATTTAGTTAGAATGCGTAATTTCAAACCATCACAGTGAAATGAAGACAGCTGTTTCTTATGTCAGATAAGTAATATATTTTTATGTATTGCCAAATAAATGTTTTTTTAAAGTATATAGTACTGTAACATGACGTATCTAATTATCTCCTTTTTTATGGATTTATAATTTATTAACAATCTGTTGTTTGCATAACTTGCTGATGCAACTTAATCATCAACAGCACAGAGAGGTACACTGACTACACCATCTCAGCCTGCCATACATCCAAAGATAGCAATGCAGCCAGCCAACACTTCAGAGTAACAGCCTATCAGTGCTGCCTTCACAACCCTCCTCCCAACCTATGACAAGTATTTCAGGTTGGTCTATACCAGCTGCTGGTGCAGTGGTGCCCTCTGGGAGCAGTAGTAGGGGACATATTGATTTTATCATCATGCAGAAGCTGAGAGGGCTGGTGGTGAATATTATGGAAAAGGTCTGAGTGCACATATCAGTAAGGTTGAGAGGATCCTGTATCACATTACAAAGATGAAGCCACATCCAGGACATACCCATGGAGCTGTTGCAGGAGATGGTAATGACAGTTCTGAGGGCAAGGACTAGAGTCTCACTGTTCTCATGCTGCACATGGATGCAGCAGTTATGCCCTCTACCTATCCCTAGTCATGTTATCCCCTAACCTTTTGTCTAAATCACATTTCCCAACTCTTGTCTCTCTCCTAAAATAGAAAAATAAATAAATAAAAAGGGCACCTGTTCCCCCCCCCCAAAAAAATATATATATATATATGTGTGTGTGTGTGTGTGTGTGTGTGTGTGTGTGTGTGTGTGTGTGTGTGTGTGTGTGTGTGTGTGTATATATATATATATATATATATATATATATATAGATTCACTTTATAATCCTGAAATCCTGGAATTTCGAGATCATAAAGCCGAAACTTGACAATCCCGAAACCCCAGAAGCTCAAATTTTAAAATTGTGAACACTACACTAACCATACATCACATACACACAGCTTCGCCCAACACACAAACATTCAAACATACACTACACACATACAGGGGGCAAGCCCCCCCTGCACGTCCCATGTGGGGGGGGCTGCACTCCCCACACCCCCCTACTTAAATATGTTAACTCCATGGTCGCACTACACAAACACACAAAAACACCACCATACAAGCTACATTTGCCTCACACACACAAATCACAGTAACCAAACACACTGACACACACTAAAGCCCCTAATCAAAACCCTTAAACATAAATACTTACCTGAACTTCCAGCTATCCCTTCAGACAGTGCAACACCAGAAGCGCTACTTCAAAATCTTCATACTTCGGGATTTTGAAATTCGCACTTCTGGGGTTTCGAACTTTTGAGCTTTCGGCTTTATAATCTCGGGATTCTGAAATTCGGTATTTCAGAATTTTGGGATTATAAAGTATTCCCATATATATATCCCATACACAGCTCTCCACTTCACCTGTGTCAACCTGATACAATTGATTTGATCCAACTGGCCATACAACATTAGTCCATTGTTGTCATCCATCACTTGTGTGGTGACTACAAAGTCATGAAATTGACTGTAAAATCATGCATTGATGTTGTGGAGAAGTGGGTAGCTATGGTGCTCTCCCACAACCCTGCTGCAAATTCCTGCATTCTTTTCCTTTTGCGCTACCCTCTGCTTGCCAATCCCATTTTCTCCACTATCCTATCCACTCGTTTTCACACATTTAATATGTTCAAAAAATAGATTCACACACAATACACACACATATGGCCAGAAATGGCCTTTGAAAAATCCTTTAAAACCCTTTACTTTATGTCTTCGGCATTTGTGTGGAAAACAGCATTGCACAGCAATGCTGAGTGATGGCGAATGATTTTTAACTTCTTATTGCAAAAGTTGAAGATTTCAATGTAATTTGCATTGTCAGATTATGTTCCTACAAATGTGCTTAAATTCACTGTTCTATGGGAATACAGACTAATGCCATACTAAAAGCAGTACCGTGGAACAGTTAATGTAATATTTCTTAGGCTGGTGGATGTATTCAACTATGACTCCCTATGTGGTATGCTGTGATAATTATCCTGTTTGTAGCCTGCTTTTTTGGCATAGTGTCATAGATTCAATTGAAACACTATGTCAGTATATTACTTCATGACAGTTCATAATTGCTATCATTTGTTTAATTGTAAACATCAGCATTTCTCTCCATATAACACATTTCCTTAACATAACATCAGAATAGTGCAGCAAGACATAATTTTCTAAAACATTGCAGCCCCAACAGGGAGTCTTAGTAAGCTATTATTATCCTGGTTAAGTATTTATGGATATTGCACTCTCCCACACCTTATTTGTGCTTATAGCAATCAGTTTATTGTACAGATCTGGACTGGTTAATGATGATTTCATAAGTAAGACTAACACACCTTACAGA
>NC_056725.1:263541306-263553806 GCF_019279795.1 Protopterus annectens
ACATATGTAGGAAGTATTATCCTCTGGCATGGAGAAATGAGACAACATGCTGAGTGTCAATGAAGTACAACAGCAATCACATACCTTTAACAGGATGTACATAATGTCATGCCTTCACATAACCACATATGTCACATGTGTAGTGATATTTCTACCATGGTGCATTCATCCTGGGCAATATCCATGTATTTTCTATTGTTAAATTCCCACCTTTTCAACATCCACATTCAGTGCATGTTAGCATTGTTGGGCCTTATACTGTAATGCATGAATGGCATCCTCCACAGTTATAATGTGTCCATTTACAGTGGGACAGACATCCACAATCCCTTTCATTCCAGATATTTGTTTCCCACACATACAGGTGATATAATAATTTAGAATAGGTGGTTTGTTGTACTAGTTGTACGACTTTCACTGACATGCTTATGGTTAATTCAGATGTCATTAGTCAGTAGAGTGACACTGCTTGCCGTTCACATTCTGAAAGGGGCAACATTATACAAATCTAATGCTGCTTCAAAAGAAAAAAATGGTATTGAGTTATTGTTATCCATTTTTATGTTGGGCAATGATATATCATCACAGGTTGTAATTGTATGGCACTGAAATGTTCATTCAGGGCATGTCATGTTGAGAGTCCTCCTGTGGAATGGGCATTGAGTATTAGACGTTATAGCATGCACACATAGATATACTGGTGTTCACATCTGGGACAGTGTATGTCCTACATGACAGTGACAGCTTCCTTGTCAAAAAAAATCAGTGATATTGTAATGCTCAGGGTTGTGTGGACATTAACATGTGTAGTTCATGTCTGGCATTCTGACTAACTTGGATTGTTTGTATGATAGCCATATTTTCTGTGTTCACACACGCACACACACACACACACACACACACACACACACACACACACTCACACCTTCAGTTCAGTTATTTGTGACAAGCTCAACTGCTGACTGATGTGGCACAGACAGTCAATACAGGGGTCTGGCGAGTGCATTGTATAATAGGTTTGAATCTGGTAACATCTATCTGTCAGACTACGGTGGCTTACACACACACACAGGCCAGCTTTTTCATGCATGTACCATGTAGGTTGGCAGTACACCTTATATGGTGTTATAGTGCTGTCCACCCTTCAGAGGTGTTTTTCCTTACATGACAGATATACATATGTCTCTTTTACCCCTGATTGTTATGCATCTGCCTGATCTCTTTTCATGATAAATATGCCCTGTATTGCATGTTATACTCCAGACATGTGTTTAATACTGCCATTGTTTCCATCACACTATACATCATACTTGCAGATGTGTGATTCTATGAATGTGTCCATCTGTATAGAATGCAGGGCGAGCATCAGGAGATGTGATTGGTCCACTGTTACAACACTTTCTATTGTATTGCTCCTGTTGAATTGCTGTCCTGTTACTGTTCCCTGTAATTCCATGTGAGCATGCCCAGTATTAGTATGTCAGACATGTTTGCATATCAGTAAAGGCAGCACTGGACTCCTGACATGTCATCCAATAAGTCTTGACATTGGATGCTTATGTGCATTATGTATGTTTGTTATTAGATTGCCATGTATAATTTGCATAAACATACAACTGCTTGCCCCTTCCTTATTGGTGCCACTGTCATTTCCTTGTATAGACATATCCATTTCACACTGCAGATGTAATGTCCTTTTGTTCTTGTCTATACATGATGAGATGGATATTACATCAGTGCTATCAGCTTTCATATATTAAAACCCTGTAGATATATATATATATATATATATATATATATATATATATATATATATATATATATATATATATATATTTATGTTCATAGGTTCATAGGTAGGTACTAGGCTATTGGCCCTAGGGCCTGTATAAACCTAGCCAAAAAGGTACCCTGGCTTTTGCCACCCAAGAAAATTATTTTCCTGTGCTACTGTTGAGCAGAGCCACAGAAGTGATCCCCGGGGTGAATTTCCTATTTCTCATCCAATCATCAAGATTTTTCTTAAAGAGTGCTAATGAGGAGCTTTGTTTGATGTAGATCGGTAGTTTGTTCCAGAGTATGGGGAGTCTCTGGGACTGGAATCTATCCCACCAGCATGTTCTGTTTATTGTAGTGACAAAGTTTAGGTCCCTAGAGTGTGTAGCATGGACGGATTGGGATTTCTTTAAGTGGAGCATGTCCAACAGGGTTTGACATAGCTTTGTATGTTAGGCAGAGATCGCCTCTGAGTAGGCGATATGCAACGGAGTAAAGCTGAAGTTTTTTGAGACAGTTTGCATAGGGCATCTGTTTGAGGCCAGTAATCCTCTTTCTGAGGTATTTATGCGGCCTTTCCAGTTGTTGTAGAAGTCTTGTGAGGTACATACCAAAACGGGTATTGTACTCTATAATGGGCCTAATGAGAGACGAGTAGAGGGGAACAATGACCTCTTTTTTCCTGGATGAAAAACCTTTTGTGATGAGGTGTGCCACATAGAATGATTTCTTGACTACTGTGCTGATGCAGTTATCATACTTTCGGTTTTAAGTAGACTACCACTTATGTGGTAGCTCATGGGTACAGAGTTTTTACCAAAGGGGATGACAATGCACATTTTGGCATTGAGCTTGAGGCCATGGCTTTGACACCAGGTGTATGTCTCCGTGAGGCCCTTTTGTAGGATGTCCACATTGTTAGAAGTTTCGATTATGACTCCTAGTTTGCAGACATCTGCGAACTTCATTAGTCAAAGACCTTCTGTGTTCACTTGTACTTCAGAAAAGTAGATACCAAACAGGATAGGACCCAGGACTGAACCCTTTGGTACTCCACTTGTCACTGGTCGGAAGTCACATTTGGAGTCTACTACTTTTACAGTGTGGCTTCTGTCAGTGAGCCAGTTGGCAACCTATCTTGTGACATAGGGATTTGTACCTAGTTTAGTGAGTTTATCTATAATTCTAGAGTGGGGGATGGTTTCAAAAGCCTTGGCGAGATCTAGATAGGCTGTGTGAACCATCTTACCCTCATTTATGGCTTTGTTCTTATTCTTATATGCTAAGAATGCATTCTTTCATTCACCCCAAAATATATCTCTTGTCCTTGAGAACTGTTATCTGAAGTAAAAGATTACTTGCATGCCACATCTACACTCCCCTTTGCTAGAATGCAGCTTTATGTCCCAATCCTCATCCTTTCTCCGCACGTCCGTTATTTATTTTCATAACTGCAGGATTGACATTCAGAGTAATTATCATTACAACAATCTTGCAGGTTATATTTATTTATTTTATTTATTAATTTCCAGTTTGATAACCAGGGAGGTCCACTGGGCTCAAAGAGCCCGTTTTCAGAGGAGGTCCAGGGAGAAAAGCTCCAAAATACAAAGATACAAAAAAATAAAATACAATAAAATATGATAAAAAGTACAATAAAATGCAGTTATGAATAATCCTGGTATTATATAATGTTTTAAACAAAGTTGTAAGATGAATAAAGTGAGATGTAGCAAAAATAATTAGTGTAATAAGTGGAATATAGGAGACTTGAGGATAGTTTATACAGAACATGCTTGGCAACAAAGATGGGTAGTGTGAAGTAGGAAAAGTAGTAGGAATAAATACCTAGAGTGGAGGAAGGAGAGAGAGGCAGTTGAATAGTGAAACAAGAGGCAAATGTATATTAGAAAGAAGAACATACGTGAGAAGAAAAGCAATAGGGGGTAATACAAGGGGATGGAGGGTAAAGATAGTAGAAGAGTGTTAGACACAATTTGTAGAATGTTAGAGACATTAGTTAGTGTTATATAGGTTTAGATGGAAGAAGTATATAGGGGGAGAGAAGTACAGAAAGAAGGGTATGTGTAGGATTTACACTATATACATTAAAGGTGTATAAGTTATGTAAGAAGTATCAAGGGAAGCTGTTTGGTAATATAGCAAGGTGAAGAAGTATTTAATGAAGAACAGGTCGAAAAAGAGTTTAATAGGATTAGGGGGTTTTAGGATTATAGGTTTAGATGGAAGAAGTATATAAAGGGAGAGAAGTGCAGAAAGAAGGGTATGTGTAGGATTTACACTATATACATTAAAGGTGTACAAGTTATGTAAGAAGTATCAAGGGAAGCTGTCTGGTAATATAGCAAGGTGAAGAAGTATTTAATGAAGAGCAGGTCGAAAAAGAGTTTAATAGGATTAGGGGGGTTTAGGGTTATAGGTTTAGATGGAAGAAGTATATAGGGGGAGAGAAGTGCAGAAAGAAGGGTATGTGTAGGATTTACACTATATACATTAAAGGTGTATAAGTTATGTAAGAAGTATCAAGGGAAGCTGTTTGGTAATATAGCAAGGTGAAGAAGTATTTAATGAAGAACAGGTCGAAAAAGAGTTTAATAGGATTAGGGGGTTTTAGGGTTATAGGTTTAGATGGAAGAAGTATATAAGGGGAGAGAAGTACAGAAAGAAGGGTATGTGTAGGGTTTACACTATATACATTAAAGGTGTATAAGTTATGTAAGAAGTATCAAGGGGAAGCTGTTTGGTAATATAGCAAGGTGAAGAAGTATTTAATGAAGAGCAGGTCGAAAATGAGTTTAATAGGATTAGGGGGTTTTAGGGTTATAGGTTTAGATGGAAGAAGTATATAGGGGGAGAGAAGTGCAGAAAGAAGGGTATGTGTAGGATTTACACTATATACATTAAAGGTGTATAAGTTATGTAAGAAGTATCAAGGGAAGCTGTTTGGTAATATAGCAAGGTGAAGAAGTATTTAATGAAGAACAGGTCGAAAAAGAGTTTAATAGGATTAGGGGGTTTTAGGATTATAGGTTTAGATGGAAGAAGTATATACGGGGAGAGAAGTGCAGAAAGAAGGGTATGTGTAGGATTTACACTATATACATTAAAGGTGTATAAGTTATGTAAGAAGTATCAGGGGAAGCTGTTTGGTAATATAGCAAGGTGAAGAAGTATTTAATGACGAACAGGTCGAAAATGAGTTTAATAGGATTAGGGGGTTTTAGGGTTATAGGTTTAGATGGAAGAAGTATATACGGGGAGAGAAGTACAGAAAGAAGGGTATGTGTAGGATTTACACGATATACATTAAAGGTGTACAAGTTATGTAAAAAGTATCAAGGGAAGCTGTTTGGTAATATAGCAAGGTGAAGAAGTATTTAATGAAGAGCAGGTCGAAAATGAGTTTAATAGGATTAGGGGGGTTTAGGGTTATAGGTTTAGATGGAAGAAGTATATACGGGGAGAGAAGTACAGAAAGAAGGGTATGTGTAGGATTTACACTATATACATTAAAGGTGTACAAGTTATGTAAGAGGTATCAAGGGAAGCTGTTTGGTAATATAGCAAGGTGAAGAAGTATTTAATGAAGAACAGGTCGAAAAAGAGTTTAATAGGATTAGGGGGTTTTAGGGTTATAGGTTTAGATGGAAGAAGTATATACGGGTAGAGAAGTACAGAAAGAAGGGTATGTGTAGGATTTACACGATATACATTAAAGGTGTACAAGTTATGTAAGAAGTATCAAGGGAAGCTGTTTGGTAATATAGCAAGGTGAAGAAGTATTTAATGAAGAGCAGGTCGAAAATGAGTTTAATAGGATTAGGGGGGTTTAGGGTTATAGGTTTAGATGGAAGAAGTATATAGGGGGAGAGAAGTGCAGAAAGAAGGGTATGTGTAGGATTTACACTATATACATTAAAGGTGTATAAGTTATGTAAGAAGTATCAAGGGGAAGCTGTTTGGTAATATAGCAAGGTGAAGAAGTATTTAATGAAGAACAGGTCGAAAATGAGTTTAATAGGATTAGGGGGTTTTAGGGTTATAGGTTTAGATGGAAGAAGTATATACGGGGAGAGAAGTACAGAAAGAAGGGTATGTGTAGGATTTACACTATATACATTAAAGGTGTATAAGTTATGTAAGAAGTATCAGGGGAAGCTGTTTGGTAATATAGCAAGGTGAAGAAGTATTTAATGAAGAACAGGTTGAAAATGAGTTTAATAGGATTAGGGGGTTTTAGGGTTATAGGTTTAGATGGAAGAAGTATATACAGGGAGAGAAGTGCAGAAAGAAGGGTATGTGTAGGATTTACACTATATACATTAAAGGTGTATAAGTTATGTAAGAAGTATCAGGGGAAGCTGTCTGGTAATATAGCAAGGTGAAGAAGTATTTAATGAAGAATAGGTCGAAAATGAGTTTAATAGGATTAGGGGAGTTTAGGGTTATAGGTTTAGATGGAAGAAGTATATAGGGGGAGAGAAGTGCAGAAAGAAGGGTATGTGTAGGATTTACACTACATACATTAAAGGTGTATAAGTTATGTAAGAAGTATCAAGGGGAAGCTGTTTGGTAATATAGCAAGGTGAAGAAGTATTTAATGAAGAGCAGGTCGAAAAAGAGTTTAATAGGATTAGGGGGTTTTAGGGTTATAGGTTTAGATGGAAGAAGTATATAGGGGGAGAGAAGTGCAGAAAGAAGGGTATGTTTAGGATTTACACTATATACATTAAAGGTGTATAAGTTATGTAAGAAGTATCAAGGGAATCTGTCTGGTAATATAGCAAGGTGAAGAAGTATTTAATGAAGAGCACGTCGAAAATGAGTTTAATAGGATTAGGGGGATTTAGGGTTATAGGTTTAGATGGAAGAAGTATATACGGGGAGAGAAGTGCAGAAAGAAGGGTATGTTTAGGATTTACACTATATACATTAAAGGTGTATAAGTTATGTAAGAAGTATCAAGGGAAGCTGTCTGGTAATATAGCAAGGAGAAGAAGTATTTAATGAAGAACAGGTCGAAAATGAGTTTAATAGGATTAGGGGGGTTTAGGGTTATAGGTTTAGATGGAAGAAGTATATACGGGGAGAGAAGTACAGAAAGAAGGGTATGTGTAGGATTTACACTATATACATTAAAGGTGTATAAGTTATGTAAGAAGTATCAAGGGAAGCTGTCTGGTAATATAGCAAGGTGAAGAAGTATTTAATGAAGAACAGGTTGAAAATGAGTTTAATAGGATTAGGGGGGGTTAGAGTTATAGGTTTAGATGGAAGAAGTATATAGGGGGAGAGAAGTACAGAAAGAAGGGTATGTGTAGGATTTACACTACATACATTAAAGGTGTATAAGTTATGTAAGAAGTATCAATGGAAGCTGTCTGGTAATATAGCAAGGTGAAGAAGTATTTAATGAAGAACAGGTCGAAAATGAGTTTAATAGGATTAGGGGGGCAGAGAGCAGTTACATTTCCAATTTAGCAAGAGATGAGAATGGAGCTGGGATTTAAAGAGTTCAAGGTTCAAGGTTATTGTCGATTCATAGTGAGGGGGGAAGAGAGTTCCATTTTTTTTGCTAGGGAATAGGATAGCAGACACTGGCCAGCAGGACGTTTTGGTTTGTGAATAGCAAGTTGATTTTCTTGTGCAGATCTTAGGAGTCTGTTGGGAGTATAAGAAGGAAGGATGTATGTTAGAGCAGGGCATGCAGTAGGTTTAAAGATTATTTTGTGGGCTGTAGTAAGTTGGAGGTAATTGAGGTAGTTGGGAAGCCCTAGCCATTTTAGCATGTGTAAGGAAGAGCAATGGTGGGAGTAGTGTTTAAATTTAGTAGCGAATTTGGGGATTCTGTTGTAGCAGATTTCTAGTTTTGAGGAGATGGAGGATGCAAGGTTGGTTATAAGAGGGGCACCATATAGAAGTGATGGTAGTAAGTAGGTAGTGGCAAGGGTTTGCCTGGTAGAGGGAGAAAGGAATTAAGAGTTTCTGTATAGTAACCCAAGTTTTTGATGGTTTTTTTTTATATTTAATTGGACATGAATATCGAATTTTTGGTGTTCGTTGATAGTAACACCGAGTAGTTTAGCAAAGGGGACAACTCCAATTAGGGAGTTGGTATTACTGGTAATATTGAAAGATAGTTTGTTAAGGTGCATGTTTTTAGTGGGAGAGAAAAGTAGGATTTTGGATTTATTAGCATTAAGGGAGAGGTGGCTTTGAGACATCCAGTTCTCAGTGGCTGTAAAGGCAGATTGGGTAATTGCTTGGAGAGCAGGAAGATTAGGAGCAGAGCAGATTAAAGTAGAGTCGTTTGCATACTGTACTATTTTAGTGTTGGGAATGGCTGCATGGAAATCATTAATGAATATATTGAAAAGCATTGGACCAAGTATTGAACCCTGGGGAACCCCGGTTGGGGTAGGAAGGAAGGTTGAGATACTAGTTTTCCATTTCACAGCCTGGGATCTGTTAGAAGGATAACTCTTAAACTGTGTAAGTAAATGCTGATTGAGATTGAGGTTAGACAGATGAGTTAGAAGGTGGGAGTGAGAGACAGTGTCGAAAGCCTTGGATAGATCTAGATGGACAGTGGATACAATTTCTCCTGAGTCCCGAGCATGGTTTACCATGTCTAAAAATGAGAGGAGAGCAGATATTGTCCTATGGCTGGGGCGGAAGCCATGTTGAATAGGGGTAAGGATGTGGTTACTGATGAGGAAGGGCATAAGATGGTGGTGGATGCATTTTTGTAGAATGTTTGATATTGGGGAGAGTATGGCTATTGGACGGAAAATAGAGATATTATTGATTTTGCCTCCTTTGTGAAGAGGTAGGATGTAGGCTGCACACTACAATTTGGGGACGTAAGATTCATGAATGGATCGGTTAATGAGAATGATAATGGGGATGGCAATGGCATCTGCTGCAAGCTTTAGAAAGTGTGAGGGGATATTGTCAGGGGCATTGAAGCAAGGCTTGAGTTTGGTGAGAAGCTTTTTGATGTGAGAGATAGAGATGGGTTTTAGATGGAAAATAGGGGGAGGGATGGGAGAGGGAGACTGAGTGGGGGAAGGGAATGTAGGGTTGAGTAGAGGGGAGGAGATATTATTGGGGAATGTCTTAGTTAGTTTAGCTATGGGGTTGGTAAAGAAGGAGTTGAATTGGGTGGCAATTTCTATGTCTAAATTATTATCTGGACAGGGATTGTTTTTAGTACCTGGGTGCAGGAGAGAGTTTATGGAGTTCCAGAATTGTTTAGGGTTTTTTGAATGGGTAGAGTGTAGTTTAATGTCGTAGGATTTTTTGTCTTTTGTAATAAGCTTCTTGGTTAGGTTACGGAGTTGCTTGTATTTGAGGAGGGTGTCAGAGAGTTTTTTCTGATTGTAAAATTTCCAAGTCTTGTCTCTTTGTTGCATAAGAGATTTAGTATCTTTAGTTAGCCATGGGGCAGAGTAAGGTCTTATACGTTTGGTTCTAGGAGGTGCTTGGGCATTTAGAATGTCTAGGAAGGTAGTATTAAAGGAATGTACAGCTTCATCTAGGGGAAGAGATTTAAGATTGTCCCAGTTGGTTTGTTTAAGTGTTTCTGAGAATATAGTAGGGTTGAAGTTTTTGAGATTACGAGTATAGGTAAATGGTGTTGATGAGGGGAGGAGTGGGTAGCTCGGAGAATGGAAGCTGGGAGATGGTCACTCAAGGTGTCTGGTAGGATAGCAGAGTGAGATATCTTATTTGGGTGGGAGGCTAAGATCCAGACCAGGGTGGACCCTGGGGGATTGATTTTATTAGGTCTGGTAATGCCATCTATTAGTTGAGTGAAGTTGAGTAGATTAATAGATAAAGAGGGATTATTGTTATTAATTTTGTTCCAATTTATATTCACATCTCCTAATATGTATGTCTCTAGTTTAATATTAGTTGAGGACCATAGTAGAATGTTTTCAAGAGTAGGGATATTATTTCCAGGGGGAATGTAGATGCTCATAATGCAAATACTTTTGTAGTTATTCAATTGGAGTATCTCTATGACTATTTCAGCATTGCAAAATTGAGGAATGGGGTTTTGGTAAGGACTGAGGTTAAGCAGGCTGTTATAGATTAATGCTACTCCTCCTCCTTTTTTGATTTGGTGGTCACATCTGAGTGCTTGAAAGCCAGGGGGAAGGATCTCAGAGTCAGTGATGTGGGGCTTTAGCCATGTCTCAGAGAGTGATACTATGTCTGGAAGAGTATGATTAAGCCAGGCATGGAAGAGAGTAATTTTATTTTTTAAATTCTGGGTATTGATTGTAACTAGCTTAAGGAATTTATGGTTGGAGGTATAGGGTGAGGTAGGGGAAGAAAGATTAGTAGTAGTCTGAGGACCACGGTTAGGGTGTATGTCTCCTGCTATGAAAAGCAGGATAGAGGAAGAATAGAACAGGATCTTTGAATTACTTATAGTAGCTTGTGGAAAGAATATTTTTCCTTTGGGAGTATGGAGTTTAATAGAGCAGGGTAGCAGTTTGAGTTTGAAATAGTGAAATGTGCTTGGTTGAATTAGGCAGGGGGATATAGTGTGAAAGTGGGATGAGAAGGGGTGGAGCTGGTGATGGATATTGTAGGTGGGGGATTAAGAGGGGGGAGGAAGTTTGTAAGAGGAATAAGAAGTGGCCGAGAAAGCAGTTAGTAAGAGAAGAGCAGTTATAGAGTGGATGAAGAGAGTTTGTGGAAGTGATGATGTCTTCATTGTTAGATTTAGGTAAAAAGGGAAGTGTCAGGATGCTGTAGGGGTGTTTGAGGGTAAGAAGGAGGAGTAATAGAGAGAACAGGAACATATAGGATAGAGTGGGAGGGAATATTTAATTGAAAGGGTTTAGGGGAGGAGAAGAGATGGGATAGGTTGGAGGTGGGAGGTGGAGTAGGGATGGATTGGTTGGAGGGGAGGGGTAGAGTAGAGATGGGAGTGGTTGGAGGTAAGGGGGAGGAGAGTTGTAAGTATAAATGTAGGAGTGGTGGGGTGGGTGTGAATTGGGGGTAGGGTAGGGGAGCGGAGTGAGCCCGAAGGGCGAACGGAGCGGGGCAGACCCAAAGGAAAGGATGCAGCAGGAAGACTAGAAAAACAATCAATATAGTGGATGGTAAGAACAGGAGAAGGTAAGTAATGAAGGCAGAGGTTGTGGGTGTAAGGATAGGAAGAATAAGAGGCTGTAAGGAGAAAAGGCTAGTATAGGGCTAGAGGTGAAGAAGAGGGGGTAAAATACTATGGTTGGTCAGCTAAAGAAAGTTGGGCGAAGTAATAAGTAAATTAAAGGTGGGAGAAGTCTGCCCTCTAGTGATCGAAACCTATAGTGACAGTGATTGGAGATCACAGTAGAAGGCTGGTAGTGGAAAATAATTCAGAAGGGAAGGGCTTGAGGGTGTCGGAAATACAACAAGGCTGGGGTAATTTTGGTAATATGTTGCTAGTGATTCTTGTACACTTTCCCCAAATTTGCCTGCTAGTTATGAGTACACTTTAAACATTTGCCCTCTACAGCATTATATTATTATATCACATTTTTGTGTACCTGTTCTCCCATTTCACTTCCTCTCATTCTGTATTGTGTCCCTGTAATTCTCTTCATATCTGAGCTTTGCCTAAATGCAATCTGTTTTATTTGCATTGTCTGCTGCTGCATGCAAGCACCTTGCTATGGCCATAACCATTATTGCTGGGCATGGAAAGGAGCTTGCATCTGTGTTGGTGTTTTGAGCAGCACACATATTTGGTTATCTCTGCTGCTCAACCCACTAGCACATTACATCATGTAGGCACCATGCAGTGCTGACTCAGTTTTTAATGAATCCCTGGGACAGACTGTTAAATAGAATTTCGAATCAGATCAAGGAATGAAAACACTTATCTGTCTTTGTCTTGAAGATCATTCCTTTCTGTTCTCTCCACAGCCAGACAGTCAGTACTTAACATTTCCAAGATTATATGATTTTTATCACGGATGCTTGGGAGTGCCATTTGATTCCTTTCAAATTGTATGTTTAAATGGATTACTGCAAAAGAGAGAGAAAGAGAAAACTCATTAGATCATATAGAATTGTATTTCATCATTCTTTCTGCCAATTATGGTTCTCACAGTATGTTCTAACTCTGATCAATAATCCATCCTTGTCAGATACTTAATTAAAAAAAACTCTTTCTCATGTATATTGTGGTGGACAACGTCACTGTATTCTTTAGATCAATATTATTTCTGCTAATCTTTCCAAGTTTCAAAATATCCCTTCATTTTCATTTCCATGAGGTTGATTTGGTAGAAATATTATCTTAGTGTCTAATCAAACTTGTACATACTGATGCTGGATGTTATCTAAAATGTTTGTCATATGTTTAAATTAATGTTTATTCTTTATCATAAATTATTATTGTCAGGAAAATCACATTACATATTCATGTTGACTCTGCTATCCTAAAAGGCAGTTCACCTTCTCTTTTGTATTGTAAATTGAGGTAACTGCAGATGACTTTACTGTTTGTTAATTACTCAATCATATCTTTCTTATTTGAAGAATCTCATTTAGACTTGTTACCGCTCTGCATCCTTCTCCTGATTCGATTTTGTTTTTGTTTGTTTTCCTTACATACTTCTACACAGATTCTATTAATCATATACTAAGTATCTAATTCTGTAACAAGCTGATAGAATTTTACCTGCTTTATTCCTCGA
>NC_056725.1:263558806-263593806 GCF_019279795.1 Protopterus annectens
CACATATTTTTTTTTTAAGATTTAGATTAAACAAAACAGCAGTAACGATCCCTTGACTTCTGTTCCCATACCATATGCTAAAATGCAATGAAAAGTGTCTATTAGTGACAGAGTGGAAACAATTGCCTGAGTAGAACAGTAATTCTTTTCTGTACTTGCAAGATATATGAATCAATGACCCTAGTTTACATATGCACTCTTGTATTCTGCCTCCCTTCTGGATTACTTCATGGGAAGATAGCCAGGATTTAAAAAAAAAACTGTTTCCAGGCTGTTTAACCAAGAAGTTTCCATCTTTACTTTTTTTTTTTTTTTATATAATTTCAAGTAGACCCTGATATTAGCCAACAAATTATTTTCTGTGGAGAAAAGCATATTTGGTGTCCAGCTTTCATTTCTTTAATCCTTGTATTTCTCTTATAAACTCCCTTTTTTATGTCATGCACTTTTTTTTCCATGTGTTCCTGCATGATGGACGTTACAACTTTCAGCCAGTCTTCTAAGTTGGTAAGGGGGTTCTATGATACATTTAAATGGGGCTTTCTCTTCTTCCCAAGCTTCTCTGGCATCATCTAACAGCCCACAATGGTAGCTGCCATATTATAAAGCAAAGGACTGAGCCATGCTGATCCTTCTCAATTGGCAAACAGGAGATATGATATTAGCTGGACCCAGTTTTTGCTATCTCACACAATAGCTTTTCTTAGCATGGATTTTTATGCTCCACTGTCACTCTGAAGATGGTAACTTAAGGTTTTTACTTGTTTAACATTAAAACATGGACACAGTCAATGTTATATTCTATAAATAAATACAGCCCCATGGTTAGCAAGGATTTCCTTACTTATCCCTTCGCTGGAAAATAAAAATAGTGATTCTGTAAGTGTATATCTAGCAGTAGCCAGAGAAAGGAGAACAGCCTTAGGATACTTAGCTGTATAGTCCAAAATGACAAAGATGTACTGAAACGCTCATAACGTTTTTTTTTTTCAGTGCCCATTAGCAATGTATTCAAATGGGGCCTCTGTAATGAGCCTTGAAATTAAAGCATTTTGAAGCATGATCAACTGGATGTTTTTTGGCATTGAGGACATTCAGCACAGAGGTCCGCAAATGCATTCATTATTCCTGACCAGGAAAACCTTACTTGGATACACTTGTCCATTCCTACGTGTCCTCTAAGTACATAATGATTTGTTATGTTCAGCAAAGGTATCTGAGAGGCTTATGCACTAATAACTGATTCACTGCTTCATCTCTTTGCTATAGCAGAATAACAAATGGCTGACTGTTTTTCTTGCAGATAATTCATGACATTCCATTGGATGATTTCATTAGCATGTTTTTCACTTGTTATAGTTTTCACATGCATGGCATTGTTATTAATAGTACAGTATCTAGCTCTAAAACCCCTTTTTTACACATTCAGAACAGACTTTCTATAGCTGATACTGTTGTTACCAGAATTTAACACATGGTTTACCAGAGGCCTGGACTGTTCAATTTTAAACCTACTTTCATTAATACAAAGTCTGCCAGTGAACAACAAAAGTTCAGTGTCCTTAGGATCATTTGAGATCCTCATTTTCATAAAGCAGCAGGCAAACCCCTTTTGAATGTATGCGTTTCTACCATTTCATTCACTCACATTTACTATGATGATCCTCAGGATCTATCCATGATTTAACTACATGTTTTAAATGGCATAGCTTAGATATTATCATTTTGCAGTGATAAAATATTCAGCTGTTAACTCCTTGAGCATGTCTCTCATAGATATTGCCAACTCTGCTTAACAATACCATTTTATTCCCTTACATGTCCTTAAAGTCTTTTTTAGGCTCCACAGTAAGTGGACCAGATTCAAGCCCTGCCACTCTGATATCAGACATTCTTATGGGCACAGAGGTTTTAGGGTTAAGTAGTGCACCTCAAGATCTCCTTCCTTTCTATGTCTCTTTAATTATAGAACTGTCTTTGTTATTTGGCATTTATATGGCTTTGGCAATGAATGTCATACCCTTAGCAGCAGTGGCTATGGTTTGTAAGAGTCGTTTGACTGTAGCCATTTTGTATGCAGACGTACTATGTAGAAGTGCTTATCTCAGCATCAAAGGAGCACACATCACAAGGGTAGCAACTTATCAGGAATGCTTTTTCTGCAGGTTGTATCAATTTGCTCAAACAGTTTAACTTTGCATAAAATAAGTTTCAGGACTTTTCATAAAAGTTGCACCATAATCTTCATTTCTTCCACCAATGTGATAATATTTATACACCAAATGTCCAAGGATTGTCAAAAATGTGCTGCTTTAATTTCCTGAAAAAAAAATAAAAGGAAGTTGGGTAGTCTCTTCATAAACAGCCAAATGAACCAAAATAACTTTCTGAACAAAACCAAAAACATAAAAAATGCATTTTTCAAAAAGCCCCAGAGCTTCCTCAAAGAAGGCAACCGTTTCCTCCCAACAGTCCAATATATTCTTATGCACTGGCAGTAACAGAATTAAAGTCAGTAGTACAAATATGTTCTCATAATGAGTTTCTCGCCTCTAGATTCTTTCTAATGAAAATGTTTTCTCCGAATAGCCCAGAATGATTTCTCCTTAGTACAGCATAACAGAATTACAGGTATCTGTTCACCCTTTATTAGAGGCCATCTTCTATTCTTCTGTAGAGCTACAGCCCTGTCATAATTTAATTGCATAATTACTTTTATTTACTGATCCATTCAGGAGTCGTCACTGCTTAATACAAAAGGTTACTCATCTTTTTAAAGGAATAGTTCTTTTCAATAACTATTTACCTCAGTTTAATACACCATTCTATCAAGAACGACCACAATATGTGTGTGTGTGTGTGTGTGTGTGTGTGTGTGTGTGTGTGTGTGTGTGTGTGTGTGTGTGTGTGTGTGTGTGTGTGTGTGTGTGTGTGTGTCTATGTATATATATATATATATATATATATATATATATATATATATATATATATATATATATATACACACACACGTAAATGGATATATGCATGTATTTCTGTATACATACACATAGTTAACATGTATTTGTTATTTATTTATTTATGTTTCTTTACTGGCGTAATGCACTAATCTCAGTGGACCATTTGTAAGCACAGCCTTGATGAATAGGATCACATAAGTAATGCACAAAACATTTTCACAGAAGCAAAAATATGCTACAATATTTAGTTCAAAAAGCAGTTTACAATGTCAACACATGGATGGGAAATGAAATTGTGCTTATCAGAGTGTTATGGATAAGATGCAGCCATAATGACTGACATTGCTTATGCTGTAGGGATAGCAGCATATTATGATACAGAGAAGTATGAAGACATTAGAAGAGACAAGTGAGAAGAGTTGCATGAAGAATAACATGGGGAGAAGACAGAGAAAAGGGGATGGAGTAATGCAGAAGGAAGAGGAGTAGAAAGGAGAAGTATGAGACAGGTGCAAAGAGAGGATGGAACTAAAATAAATTATAGGCATTAAGTAAGGGGATGACAAGATGAAATAAGGAAGGATGAAATGGGGATAAAGGGGTGTGTGAGAGGCATGCAGGGTTCATCTAACATGATCTGAGTGAGTGCAGCTGCACTTTGGTTGGGTGAAGAGGGGCTCCTTGAGTTGTTGTTTGGAGTCCAAGTCATTCTGAACATCTTAGACTGACAGAGGAAATGGGTTTCATAGTTTAGGTGTTAGGATGTAAAACAAAGATAGTACTACTCAGAAGTATGATTTTAATTAGGTATAATTTGCTTTACTAACTAAATTTTATCTACACTATATCTCCCTAAATTAAAAAAAAGAAAAAGAAAAAACTCATCATAGGATCATAGGAGATTACTAGACTATTGACCCAGAGGTCATTTTAAGCCTATCCACTCAATATCCAAGATTGCATTTAGTGATATGACTGCCCGAGTCCAGGAGAGTTGTAGGCTCTATCACCGGTAAGAATTTATGGTGCCTCATCCACTCGTCCAGGTTCCTATTACAGTGTCAAAGAGGTGTTCTGTTTCACATGGATTGGTAGCCTGTTCCATGGAAGCTGCAGTTGCTGGGAGATAAAGCTGTCCCTCCAACATGTCCTATTTAAGTCGCAGGTCATATTTAGGTCCCTGGAAAGGGTAGCCCTAGTCCTGTTTGATTTACAGGTATACAGCAAGTTCATTAGGTTTGGGTCTTGGATTGCTGTGTAGGCCAGGCATACGTCTCCCCTAAGAAGTCTATATGATACTGATTATAGTGACAGAGAGTTTAGTTGGTCTGTGTAAGGCACATGCTAGAGCCCCTTGATTTTCTTTGTTAGAAACCTCTGAAGTCTCTCTAATTCTTCCAGATGCTTAGTACGACACATGCCAAATGGGGTGTTACACTCAATTATGGGCCAGATAAGTATAGGGGGATTGTAACTTCTTTTGCTCTTGAGGAAATGCATTTACTAATCAAGTGGGTTATATAGAAAGCTTTCCTTATTACAGTAAACACATGCTGCTGGAAGTTAAGGTCGCAGTCAGCTTGTGATCCCAGGTCCCTTACCACTTCATGGGTACTTAGAGTATTGTTGTTGATTTGATAGTGTGAGAGGACATTGTTTCTTTCTTTGCATTCAGTTTGAGCCTGTGACTAAACACCAGTCATTGGTCTTTGTGGGACCCTCCTGGAGTATACTGACATTATTTGGGGATTCAGTGATTGCAACTAATGTACAATTGTCTGCAAAGTTGGTCAGCCACAACCACTTAGTTTTGACCATCTACTTCTGTCTAGAAGAACTTTCAGATACTTCCATCATAGCTCATACTAGTTGTCTGTTTTGGACCTGCTAACATTAGGCAACTACATTTCTCTTAAATTTAGTATGATTCCTCTATTTAATTTTTTAAGACAGGAATACTTTTCAAGATAAGCTATCTGATAACCTTATACAATCAATACTTATTAAAATTGTCATCTTGCTTAAGATTGTTTTTTGTGATAGTAATACTCTAGTCTGTTGGTCTTGTCCACTTCACTCATCCTCACTTTGCTCAGGCTCACTCTTGCCCCTGACCCTAACACTAGTTTCCACACACCAAACTTCTTCTACAAATATACTAGCCCTAAACCCACCTACCCAAACCACAGTCATCAAATTCAATAACTCTAAATTTTAACTCTTACTGCTCTTAATAATCTAGAATAACTCATACAGCTCATTCACTCATATTCTTACCTCCCCTTTCCCATAATCATTTCTAATAAGCTCCTCCCTCCATTCTCCCAATATACCATTTCTTAGCAAACCACATTAAAGTTGCCACACATAGCCATGGTATCTATATAACTAACCATTCTGTTCTTATCACTCAGTTTCATCTAATTCAAACACATAAACTCAACCTCATCCTCTCTTAACTACAGTAAAAACATGTATATCTATCTTTTCCAAGCCACCTCTCTTCTCACCCTAGCCCACCTATCAGATTATTATATATCTCTAAATAACATTTTTCTAGCTAATAGCAACCTACAGACTTGCTATAGCAATAACATGTCAACTATTTCATCAGTAGCCCATAATCTCTTTAATGCACCCTACATACACCATTCCAAACAAAAATACTTAAAACTCAACAACCATAAGTATAAACTTCACAAAAAATAGAAACAAATGGCTAACTCCAATTCAAACTGCCAAGCATACCCTGAAACTCTCTGGAGACATGCACCCCAACCGAGGGCCCACTCAAATTCTGATTCCAACTTCCAATAATTCCAGCACCAATAACAACTTGATATTAAAATTTGTCAGTACTAACCTTAGAAGCATCTGTAGTAAAACCACTGAACTGCATGCATGACTCACCAATTAGAAACCTGGCATCCTAGTAGCCACAGAAACCTGGCTAAAACCTGACATCCAAGATAATAACATTCCCCCAATAGAATACAGCATCCTTAGGAATGATCATATATCAAAAAGCAGGTGATAGTGCCATAATTTACCCAAAACCACCTTCAAGTATCACTCTATCAGTTGTTCCATCATGCAGAGATATTCATCTCTACTCTCAAATTCAACCCATTTAAATCAATAATCATTATAGACATATACATACTCTCAGGAAATAATTCTCCACAGCTGAAGATATTCTTTCCTAGGCATCCACTACCCACTATTTCTCATGAAGCCTTCATTCTTAGAGATCTAAACACAGATCGGAAACTAATTAACTCCATCACCCCCACCACTTCTATTAATCTATATGTTTTCTCTCAACTCATAGACAATCCTACCAGATGCAATAAATCCAGCAGCAAGGCCCCTATTCTTGACTGGACACTAATAAACACACCATTCAACATCTCCAAAACTGGCACTTTATCCAGACAACTAAGTGACAATTTGCCAGCCTTTCCTAATAGGATACAGAACTATATTACAAAACATCTATATAAATCAATACGTAACCTTTCAAAATTCAGCACAAATAATTTCATTAAGACATTAGAACAGAAAACAGCAACATGCTAAAGTCAGTTGCCCTAGAAGAAGCAACCACGCATTTCAGCAATGTATTTAATACTGTTTTAAATGTACATGCCCCCATAAGGTGAAAAAAATGAATGAGATGAAATACAGCACCGTGGTTTGCCAAAGCAATTAGACAACGGATGAAAGATGGTGATAATGCTTGGAAACACTAGTATACATCTAAATCTCAGAAAGATCCACTAAAGTTTAAACAATTAATAAATAAAGCCACATTTAGCATAAAACAAGATAAAGGAAACCACTATATAAATCTGCAACAGGCACATCCAAATAATCCCAAACAATTTTGGACATCCATCCAAAGCCTACTAAACCCTGGCTGCTGTTCTCAACCAACTCCCTTGGCTGAACTTTCTGCAACCAATATAGCAAGGAACTTCAGTAACTGCTTCCTTCAGTCAGTGGCCTCACTCCTTAAATATAGTGTAGCTACCAGCCCAGTTCCAGCCCTAAGCAATTCTTATTCAAACTTATCCCTGCTTCTACCATAAAAATACTTGCTAAGCTACAAAATTACCAGCCTAGCTGCAGACAACCTCCTTCCACACTACATAAAGTAGCAGAAGAAGCAATAGCTTACCCTATATCTCTCCTAATAAATAGATTCATCATAGAGTGTAATATCCCATCCATCTGAAAAAGGCCTATATAATTCACTTACACAAAGGGGAACCAAACACAGATTATCCTAATCTCAAACTGATTGCAAAGTTGTCTCCTATTTCAAAAAATCTAGAAAAGTCTACACAGTTCCAACTGCTTAAGTATCTAATTGACACAAATCGCCTTACACCTTACTAACATGGTTTCCATCCTAAACAGTACTATCACAGCTCTCTCTAAATTCTGTGACATTATCAATAATAACAGAAATACGGGCAATATGTTGTCTTCTTTAGTTCTCCATCTGTAAAAATCATTTGATACCATCTCACTTCAAAAGCTACTCCAAAGACTCTTCATCTTAGATCTCTCTCTCATTCCTCTCTCCATTGGTTTCATAGTTATTTAACAAACAAGTAACAAGCAGAAAAGTGGCAACAGGAACTGTCTTCATTCCTACCACTTAACTTCAGAGTGCCGCAGGTATCCATATTCGGAATGTTGAGTTAGCACCTCAACGTTCGTGAAAATCTACTGTCAATCATTAGCGGACCGGAGTTCCGCTGTGGCAACCCCTAACCGGGAAAAGCCGAAAAGACAAACAACAACAACAACAGGCATCCATCTTCGGACCTTTGCTATTCAATCTGTTCATAAATGATCTACACATTGCTGCCAAGCACATTACTCTAATTCAGTATGCAGATGACTCAATTCTCATCTGACCTGCCTTTAGCAAACAGAAATTATAACCCAAGAATCTTTCTCTGCTATTGAAGTTTGGTTAAATAATTCACAACTTGCACTCAACCCCAATAAAAAATAAATGCATATTCAATATTACCTCATCAGATAATACTAGTGACCCATACCAAACACTTAGGAGTCATAATTGACAATAATATAAAGTTTGATATTCACTTCCAGACTGCCATTAAAAAAAAAATCACCACAAGTTTGTCTGACACTATAGGACCACACTATTCCTTTCTGACAGAACAAGAGAAACTATAATAAAAAGCTACCTAATACCTGCTATGTTACATACTTCCCCACCATACCTCTCAACTGTCCAGATTTCCACAGAATGTCCAGATTTCTGCCTCATATTTTTCATCTGTTCCTCATAAAGCTTGCAGTTTTCTTGCAAATCAGTGAGGATTGAAGTCACTAAATAATACTAAATGACAGATACTTGAGTTTCAGACTTTATACACTTCATACAACACATAATAATGCAAATACTGTTATTCTAGCAATTGTCTAGGTTTATAGGAACATTATTTAAAATCTCTCCCTATTTTTGGGCCTTTGTCCCCCCACTATCTTTGGCTTTGTCCAGATTTCTTGCACTCAGAGGTTGAGAGATATGCTCCTCACTCTTTACTAACTTACAAGTCAGTACATTAACCAGACTGAAACAATATTGCAATAAAATAGCCAGATTTGCATCTAATAATTACTATAATACACATCACTGTTTAGCACTCAGACAAGTACAATGACTCTAACTACCTAACAATCCTTATTTTAGTCACCTCTCACTGGTCCACAATATAATACCTAATACTAACAAATACCCTGCTTCAGTTGACACTCACTCTACTCCCTGGTTAACAATCCATACCCCTCTATCGTTTTAACCTCCTTCTTACTCATGTTTTTTTAGAGTAATGTCAGCGGTAAAATAGGTCGCACACTTGTATTCAGTGCCAAAGGTTAGGAGTTCTACTCTTGTTTGATGGATTGCTAACAATAAAATGCGGCATAAAGGGGGTGCTGCAATCTTGAAATTTGGTGGGAGGTTTGCATAATAGTTAAGGTGTTTACCTTACAGACACAAGATGCAGGGTTTGATTCTCACATGAGGTTAATTGACTAGACTTAAAATGGCCTGGTACTAATCTATAAACTAAGTACTATTCTATATCCTCTCCATGAATTATGCTTAAATGACCAATATGAACTGTAGTCTTACATTCATATCCTTAGTAATCTCCCTACTTTCTATGTACAATGATCTATGTGAACTGCACTCATAGTTCTGTAACCTCGGCACTCTTATAAGACAACTTTTATATGTGTCTAATGCTAACCTTCATGTGATGAACATACTCAGATTTGTCACTATTATTCACAAATTACTTCAGTGATTTCTATATGTTTATATATGTGTCCTAATGTTGACCTACATGTGTGGCATATATTCAAATGTGTAGCTATAATTCATGATCAGGCTTTTCTCCTCTAGCTGTCACTAATAAGGGGTCATATGTCCATTCAATTTCCCTGCTAAATAAAAAAAAAAAAAAAAAAAAAAGAAAGAAAGAAAGAAAGAAAAAGTTTACTTTTTGGAGATAGAAGGGGGTAGAGATTGAGAAATCCCCCTAAAATTATATATGGGGTTTTGGTGAAAATTTTATCAGTAAGAGGGGATGATGTCTCAGGAGAAAGGGCATTGTGAATTAGTGGTCCCAGTAGGAGGAATGTACTGGGAGCCATTTAGCTGTGGTGAGAGTTAGGCAGTTGTGTTCATTATTAGTGTGTTGGTAATGAACCAGCAGATTTTATTACAGAATTCCTTACATGGTTGGATGATATTACTGGCTGGTTTCTCACCTGGAGACAAAAAGTGAGGGACCTGAAGGTTGCATGATTGCACTAGCCATGCCAGGGGATCTCTAGATTGCCAAGGTAGAGAAGCAGTTTCTAGGGCAGCTCAGCAGTAACAAGCCTTTGCAACTGATACTGTGAGAGAGCACTGTACTCTCATTGTGTCTACCTTCCGTGAAAGTTCTCTGCCCCCCCAAGAGGAGCACACAGGGAGCATTAGTGACACCTCCATGATGCCTGTTCCAGAATGACTACTGTTTCCTTGCTAAAAGGCAGTCCTGTTGGCCTGATCCAGGTCTACAGACAGTGGCCAGTGGAGTCTTACATGACCAAGGCCTTGCCATTTCCTTTTTTACAGCAGAAAGGATAATAAAACAGGAGGAAATTATCACACACATACTAAAAACACTAATCACAATCACAGCTATACAGAGAACTGGCTTAGAGATCTTACACACCTCTCTGCCAGGAGAGGTGCTCTCACATTTTGCATCACACTGCCTTTTTCATTCTTCTCTGCAGTTGCAAACCAAAGCATGTAGTGTTAAGCATACAAGTGTAGCATTGTACATAGTACAAGAAAATGGTAGCACCCAGCGTAGAGTACCTCTCTTGATGATTCTTGTGAATCACTGCCTCCCTTTGTTACAGCAGGTCAAGGTGACACTGCATAAGGCCCTCATCATGATGATGGCACTACAGCGGAGTATGGCTAAGCACCTGTCTCATCATTCAACAACTAGCCCAGCTTGTATCTGGCATCTGCCTTCTTCAGAAGGCCATCATGGAGGCCTAGATGACCTTTTTTAAAGTCTGTATGCATGAAAAACTGGAAAATTCTGATCTTCCTGACAGACCATACATGAACTCTACTTTTCTCACTTGCTGAAGTAACCATGATTACTCAGTAGGTCCACTTGAGGAACAGTCTGATAGATCTCTGTGCACTGATGCACATCTGTTTATCATGTATCATGCAATGTACTGTTTGCATACACATACAGATGACATCATCTGTACTCCATGAAGTGCCTCGCTCATGGCTACATGCATGGATAGTGCATTGCATGCGGGCAGTAATTCACAAACAATGGTGTTATCTCATTTTGTTAGCATAACTTCCATCCAAACTTCTCCCAGTTATGCTATAGCATGTTGTCACCATTTTGGGCAGTGCCCCATACAACTGTATGACTATAATGTGGACGAATCTTTTTGTAAAATGTCTGTACAAGTGGAGCTCCACAGAGTTAAGGAAGGAGTCCTGCCTAGTAAAGTATATGACCAACAACTACAAACACTTTAGCAGAAGTCAGTGAGAATGATGTCAATCCCATTAACTGAGACCTCATGCCACAAGCATTGCTCAATATCATCTGCATGTGGAAACAGGTTTGATCTGTGTATACGGCAATCTATGTGGATCATATATTGGGGTATAGAGTTCCAGAACTGTACAAAGAGGCATGTTTACAATACCTAAGCTGAAGATTTGGTTGTGCATAACATTAACAGCCACTGTTAACCATGTGCTCTAACAGTGGTAGAGGCTATGGTAATAACATGTGCATCTCACAGAATAGCATACACACCCACTAACTGGTATCTTTTGCCCTCAAATTTACAGGTACTGCCATGTCCATCTGGGAGAAGCAATGCCTTGAAATGCACATTAGGCAGGAGAATGAAGGGCACAAATAGTATATTCCTCCTGGGTAAAAGTGTTGCAGACAAGCTTAATCAGGAACACATTTGTCATAGAAAAAGGCTAAATGTGGTTTCTGTGGGAATCCATAAGTGATCTCTACAACATGTGCAATGAAGTGATATGAATATGTCAGACATGTCCACCACAGGACTTGGACCACAAACATAGAAGCAATTCACAGAGGTCAAGGTGTTTTTGATGCCATTTGCTAGCATAGTACAGTGTTCCCTCATACCTAAAGGTGACTTGGATGTGGGAACTGAGCTGGTTTCAAACACATACCAGCTATGTGTTAGAAAGGAGTGCACCAAATTAATAATCCCCATTACTGTACACTAAACGTTCTGTAGGTTTTGCAGCAGGTTCATCAACCATGGCTCTAGGGAATATCCATCATCACCTTCAACTTACCAAAAACAACATATTACATGTGACCTGCTCCCAGAATAGGTGGCACCTATACATCTAGACCTTTATATCTAGCATGTATGCACAACTGGCAAACAAATGACCCCGTATGAAATCCCTCAGAAGAACCAATGATAAAAGTTGGGCCTTCCCAAATATGTGAGTCATGTAGATTACCCAGATGCTGCACAGACACGCTATAAGTAATTTTCAGGGCATTTTGGACCTGCTGGCAGTTCAAGTAATGTGAGTCCTTCCTGTTATTGTACTGCAGGTCCTCTGGGCATTCTGGAGCCTTGACAGTAGTAAGGGTGTGAACTTTGGTTTCTAGTGTCTCAGATAAACTAGTGATATTTAGAAGGCATGCATGGTGTTGGTCTTCTCCTCTACTGTCCTGTGTAATCAGATATACTCTGCGATATGTTGTAATGCTTTTTTTTGCAGCCCCCCCCCCTTTGCCTCACCTGATGGTTCCACTACTGGCACCCAATCAAACAGTTAGTAGTGGGAGGCACAGAATTCAGTCATTCCTGGGCAAAGTGAAATCCATATGGTTCATTCATTCCTGTTTGGGAATCCTGTTTGGTTCGGCTATTGCTTGGCAAGAGTTGGGTTGCATGGAACAGACCAACATGCTGGTTCTGGAGGGTATGCTACTATTCCACCCATTAATCTCCCCTTTGACAGCTTCTCTGAGCTCTGTTATGGTTGTGTTCCAGGTTGTCTAAGCCTACCTTGTATGCATGCACCATGCAGGTTAAACTCAGCAGGCCTGAACTCCAGTAGGTTACATCTAGTGCTTCTGTAAGTTGTCACCCTTGTGTGAGCCATATCTACCTCCCATCAATAAGGTGTGTGAGCCAGCAATGACTGTTCTCTCCCATCCTTCCTGGCCAGCCCCTACATGTACCCAAACAACTATTTGAACTCTGGTCACCAGAGGAGTAGTCAAGGCTATATCCATCAGTGCTATAGAGCTGGCTTACATACCTATCATCCCTATAGCACAAGAATTCTGGACAAAGCCAAAAATAAATGGGAGTAGGACAAAGACCAAATATCAGGGACAAATTATAAATGATGCTGGAATAAACATATAAATGTTTAGTAATAACAGGTTTTGCATTAGCATGCCTTCTTTGAAGAATGTGAAGTCAGAAACTCAAATGTTTGTCATTATTTTGTGACTTCAGTCCTCAATTATTTGTCTGAAAAATACAAATTTTATGAGGAACACACCAAAAATATGAGGCAGAAATCTGTCAATTCTATGAAATTCTGGACAGGTGAGTAGTATGTTGGTTTGTTGTAACATAATATTGAGGAACTGCTTTAGGGTTTACAAGGCTGATGCTTAAAATCTCCTTAACATGCCCTCATAAGTTGTCAAATGGTCCTTGTAGTTAAGTAGGTAATTGTTCCACAGGTATGGATGAATCTTCCTTGATTCTGTTTCTGTGGGAGACAGTTCTGAGTACTTCCCATATGGTGCCCCTGCCCACTTGGAAAAGACCTCAATCTGTTGGCCTGTGAGTTTAGGGGATGACAAGCACTGACTGCACTTCCTATGTCGGAATGGATGCAACATGCAATAAGTTGAACACTGGCTCACATGGCTGCTCTGAGCACAAGTTGCTGTGCAACTGCTGCTAATATTCTTAGCATGGCTCCCTTCAGGTGCACCATACATCTTGTTACTCAAAATTGGCATATGTCACTGCACAGCACCAGCATTTTATACATTTCTGAACCATTGGAAAACTTGGGATCCCTTCATTTTCATTATCCATAAGGATCATCTGCATGGAGTATCTCATCTTCAGAAAAAATGCACTTATTAGCATGTGCTGCATGCCACATTGTTTTATCCATTGTAAAATTGTGCAGTTTGTCTCTTACACCTCAGCATGGCTCCATCTCACACTAATTTGTATTGCACAGTACACTAGCCATCCACAAACCCCAACTACTGAACTACTGTGTTTGTTAATTTTTTTGAGGTTATAGTTTGTTAATAAGTCAGCAGCTGTTTTATGAGTATGTCTTAAAGGAACATATATCTTTCTGTAAAAATAATTACAATGGTTACATTATAATACAAAATTATTTGAAATTATTTGTTTCTCTCAATTAATACTTGATAAATAATTAGGAAGTCAACTTTTGCAAAGTTCTAGAATTTGAAAATTATTGCTGATGTTAAGCATAATAATAAAGTCAGGACCAAAAACAAAGTTAATGCTATCGGAGTAGCAGTTCTTTAGCTCACAAAAAGAAAGCTATTGTTAGTAGCGCACAAGAAATGGTATGCATATTTTTTTCTTTTTTAGTTTAACTAATTGCTTTAAGTTGTTACTGTTTATAAATTCAAGAAAAAGGCATGCACAGACATTATTCTGGAAAGTTAGTCCATCACTTATATCTGAGAATTTAATATAATCTATTACAACAGTGTAACAAACAGCAAGTAAGACTTAGGAATCATTCTGGTTAGCAATAAGGGGTAATTACATCTACATTAATTTTAAAATTACTGATTTCTAAAACTGCTGAGTGACAAGTGTAACCAACCTACAACTAAGTACAAAATGTTTCCTTTTAGTGACCCCTAGTGTCTGAAGGTATGATCCAGAAATCATATTGGTAATGATGGCCAACAGACAGGATGTCATGTGACTCATACTGCCTGCCAGGATTCATGACAAGTGCACTCAGTTTTTTTGTGGGAGGTGTGGGAGTTAGTAGAAAATTTTTTTTTTGTTTGTTGCTGCTTTTATTGCTGAAGCCACTGTTGACATAATTGTTAAAATAGAGTATTTGCTTTTAGTTTTATGACAGAAGCTAATAGAGCAGTAAACTAAGCTGCACTGATTCCTTCAGGCAGCTGTCAACTTACTTAAAAGGCTAGTACAGTAATAGAAAAAGTTCATTTAGGGAGAAGGGTCACAGTTATAGTACTGCTCATTTTGTCCTTTATAATCCCATAACTCAAAAATCAGCAATGAAATCCATTATAAAAGATTGCAAACATATATTTATATTTTTCCCATTTATTTTATTTTATTTATTTATTTTTTTATTTTACATTTGTTAACCGGGCTAGTCCAACTGGATGTATTTCCATTTTCAGTGGAGGCCGGGGAGAAAAGCTCCAGTAGAAACAAACAAAAATTGAAATTAGAAATTAAAAATCAATATTAATACATAGTAAACAAAAGGATTTCAATAGAAGATTACTAAAAAATCAGGAAGTAATAAGAATACTAAAAAAATACAGGAAGTAATAATAAAGTAAAGTAGGTATTTACAATAGTAAAGGTGACAATATGTACAGGATAATTTATTATACAGTGTGATTCATGTGGACTATCAGCGCATCAAACAGGATAGAGACTTTTAGAGCATCAAGCAGGGTAGATTACGCCGGTATGTTGAATTTTGTTCAGCAGTTACAGTCCTGCATTCAAGGAATGTGAATTAAAATAGTGATTCAAGAGGAGAAATATCAGTAGTGAAGCAGAAGGTTAATCAGGGTTGCTGCAGGGGCATAACCAGTGTGTTTTGAGGTGTCTTTTGACGTTTTGTTTAAAGAGAGGCAGTGAAGAAATTAAAGTTAGTTCATTAGGCAGTAGGTTCCAGTTTTTTTCCCACAGAGTTGGAAAACAGAGAAACTCCAGCCATATTGTTAGACTTGCTTATGCTAGCAAGAAGTTTCTCATCTAGGAAAAAAGAGGTCATTCTTCCCCTCTGCTTGACACTCATTAGACCCATTGTAGAGAAAAATGCCCCTTTTGGAATGTACCTCACAAGACATCTGCAGCAGCTGGAAAGGCCACAAAAGTGTCAGTAATACAATTAAACTGTTGCTTGCCAGCAAACAGAAAACATCTTTCTAGAAATATGTCTGTTGTGTGACATTATTTAGGTGCCTCTTCCCAAAATTGTGCAGAAATAGGTTTATAGGTAGGTACTAGGCTATCGGTCCAAGGGCCTAAGTAAGCATAGCCAACAAGGTTCCCTGGCTTACGCCACCCAAGAAAGTTATTTTCCTGTGCTCCTGTCGTGCAGCGCCACAGAAGTGATCCCCAGGGTGTATTTCCTATTTCCCATCCATTTATCAAGATTTTTCTTGAAGAGTGCTAATGAGGAACTTTGCTTGACATAGATGGGTAGCTTGTTCCAGAGTATGGGAAGTCTCTGGGACAGGAATCTATCCCTCCAGCATGTTCTGTTTATAGTGGTGACAAGGTTTAGGTCCCTAGAGCGTGTAGCTCAGATGGATTGGGATTTATTTAGGTGTAGCATGTCCAACAGCTCTGGGTTTGACATAGCTTTATATGTTAGGCAGAGATCACCTCAGAGTAGGTGATATGCTATGGAGTAAAGCTGGACTTTTTTGAGATGGTCAGTGTAGGGCATCTGTTTGAGGCCAGTAATCCTCTTTGTGAGGTACTTTTGTGGCCTTTCCAGCTGCTGCAGATGTCTTGTGAGGTACATTCCAAAAGGGGCACTGTACTCTACAATGGGTCTAATGAGTGTCAAGTAGAGGGGAAGAATGACCTCTTTTTTCCTAGATGAGAAACCTTTTGTGATGAAGTCAGCCACAAAGAAGAAATTCCTGACTACTGTGGCAATGTGATTATCAAAGGAGAGACTACTGTCCACCTGGGTCCTCAGATCTCTTATCACACATTTGGCATTTAGTAGACTGCTGTCTATGTGGTATTTCATGGGTACAGAGTTTTTACCAAAGGAGATGACAATGCACTTTTTAGCATTGAACTTGAGGCCATGGCTCTGACACCAGGCATCTGTCTCAGTGAGGCCCTCCTGTAGGATGTCCACTTCATTTGGGGACTCAACTATGGGTCCTAGTTTGCAGTCATCTATGAACTTCGTTAGCCAAAGGCCTTCTGTGTTAGCCTGTATGTCAGAGAAGTAGATACCAAAAAGGAGAGGACCCAGAACGTACCCTGTGGTACTCTACTTGTCACTTATTTGAAGTCAGATTTGGCGTCTGCAACTTTTACAGTGTGGGTTCTGTCAGTGAGCCAATTGGCAACCCATCTTGTGACATAGGGATTTATTCCTAGTTTAGTGAGTTTAGCTATAACTCCAGATTGGGGGGTGGTGTCGAAAGCATTAGCAAGGTCAAGATAGGCTGTGTGAACCACCTTACCCTCGTCTACAGCTTTGGTGACTGCCTTAAAGAAGTCGATCAGGATCAGGAGGCATGATCTGCCTTTCAGAAACCCAAAGTGGGTAGGGTCCAGAGTTTGGAGGTTACCAATGTCTTTGTTTATGAGTTCCATGATGATACGTTCCATGGCCTTACAGACAAGGCTCATCAGGCTAATAGGGCGATAGTTCCCAGGATCAGTGGTAGCTCCCCCTTTGTGGAGTGAGATAACTGTTGCTGTGCATCATTCAGTGAGACTATGATTGAACATGGTGCTTAGGTGGGGAGCCAGTTCATTCTGAAGTTTGTGTACAGTGCAGTCTGGGATGTTATCCGGTCCCATGGATGCTGTGTTTTTGGCTTTAGAGAGTGCAGCTTTTACCTGCGTAGTTGTGATTATAGGGACTCTGCATTCTTCCTGTATAGATATGGGCCCTTTAGGGGGTGAGAGGGGGTTAAAGTTAGCACTGAATCTATCTGCCAGGACGTTGGCAATATCAGTTGGTTCTGTAATTTTCATGCCATTGTGCTGTATCTCAGAGCAGATCTGGGTGTTGCCATTGAGATTCTTGACATAGTTATAGAATGCTTTGTGGTTGTCCCTAGAATCAGTGGCGATTTTGTTTTCGTAGCTAGCTTTGGAGGATCTTATAAGGGATCTCATCTTCTTACTGAGGCTGACAAGGGAACTCCTCCACTCATGGGATTTTGCTGTCTTTTGCAACAGTTTCTTCCTTCTGTTGTAGAGTTTGTTTATGGCAGGGGACCACCAGATTGGCTTCCTTTTTTTGGAGGATAGTGTCTTGGTTCTGTTTTGGATAGCACGCTCTATGCACTTGCGTAAGTGCTTATAGAGTGCATCTGTGTAGGATTGCAGTCGTAACTGTATTGTCCATCTGTATGGGTGTCATGAAGTTCACCACTTCTGTGTTAAGAAGCATGAAGTTGGCTTTGGAGAAATGTTTTACCATGATTTCCTTAATGGGGGGAGGGTGCGGGATGTGAATATCTAGGGTGATTAGCTTATGCTTGGATCTGACCAATGAGGAGTTGACTTCAGGTGTGGAACACTGCTCACTCATGTTGGTAATGACTAGGTCTAGGATATTGTTCCTTCTGGTGGCTTGGGGGGCTCAGAAGCTTACAAACAGTCCTGGATACAGCAAATCTCTATCTGGACTAGACTAGTTACAGAAAATTTTGGAAACAAGTGCAAATGCTGCCTTTTAAACCAGAAAGTTGAAAGAGATGGAAGAACTGCCCAAACGACCAATAAACTACAATTTCTGGGCCAGAAACCACTCTTGTGGTAAATAGGCTACCTAGTGCTTACCACTCCCACTGATAAGCCAGGCGGCTTCCCTCCAACATAGAAAGGCTTGGGGGGCTCAGAAGCTTACAAGCAGTCCTGGATACAGCAAATCAGTATCTGGACTAGACTAGTTACAGGAAAGGTGGGAAACAAGCGCAAGCATGGGCTTTTAAACCAGAGCATTGAAATAGATGGATAAACTGCCCAAATGGCCAATAAACTACAATTTCTGGGCCAGAAACCACTCTTGTGGTAGATAAGCTACCTAGTGCTTACCACTCCCACTGATATGCTAGCAGGCTTCCCTCCAACACAGAAAGGCTTTGGGGGCACAGAAGCTTACAAACAGTCCTGGTTACAGCAAATCTGTATCAGGACTAGACTAGTTACAGGAAAGGTGGGAAACAAGCTTAGATTTTTTTTTTTGGAAATGGAGAAAGAAGAAACAGAAGATAATTCAAAGTTAAGGACCCAAGTGGCTTGCCCTTCACAAATGTTCTCTCTGTATTAGGTAGAGTGAGCTAGTGACACAAGAGTGGAATAGAGCTCGGCTAGAGCTGAACAGATGGGACTGGTAGGAGTGTCTGAAGTCAAAATATGATCTCATTGTACTTGGTTGAGTGAGCAAATGAGATAGACCCAGGAGGAGTGTTCAAACACAAATTTACAGGAGGGGTGGGCAATTCCAAAGCCACCAAGATTAATATTAAAACAAGAAAAGGGAGGGCAGGCAGGAAACTAACTGCAGAGACAGAGAGAGACCACAGCATTCTATGAAACAATTAAATGTAAAAATAAATAACTACAGAGAGATACAGACACAATATTCAATGAAACAACTAAATATACAGAAAAATGAAATGCAGTACAATCTTTAACACTGCAAGTTTGTACTTAACTCAGCTAGAAATGCAGTTGATTGTAGGTATGTAGCAGAAGCCAAACAACTCAGTTATTCAGCAGTAATAAATTGAAAGATATTTCACTAACACATAAATACAGAGAAACCCTCTAGGCTAAGAGTTTAACACTGAATATCAATGAAGTGAAACACAATAGCCCCAAATAACTGCAGAGACAGAGAGAGACCATAGTATTCTATGAAGCAAGTACATAAATAAATAAATAAATAAATAAACCACATTTTCTGTTTATATACAAGTTGGATCTTTGATAATTTTTCCATGTCTTTCATACTACAACTGATCTATTTCAATAAATCAAAGATTCATTCAGACCTGCTCAGAGTAGTTTGGTACTTTTGGTTTGAAAGCCACCAAGGGACAGTACCAATGAGGTCATAATAAGACTCATTAGTGGAGGGGGCTCATAAAAGGAATTCAATAAAATTCCAGGTGAATGTCAGTCTTCTGGTCTTCTGGACAGATCTCAATCTCTTAAAAGAGACCAAGGATACGTCTCATGACAATGCCCACATCAGAAATCTCAGCTGTAAAACTGAATACAACCAGCACCATCTTCAGACTTTTCTTTTTAATTAATATTTGCTTGTTTACTTCTGGACATTTTCAGTTATATCCTTGGCAACACTAAGTATTTATTTCATTTTCTCTGTTTATTATAATTGTTAAGACAGTTTTGTCATTTTGCTGAAGAACTCAAGGAATTTTCCTTTGTAATGGTGATCTCAGAAAAGATTACAGACAAATGCTCTTGAAAGAAACACACTCCTCATAAGGGGTACCATCCTAATCCTCTACTCTGCACATGTAAAGATCACAATTAGGCACCTGTGAACACTGTGTTACTCTCAATAGAAAGACCTTTTATTTAAATGGGTTATGAACTTGAAGACCTTTAATGATCATTGAAAGCTGTTACCATTTGCAGAGGTGTTATGCACCAGCTTTTTGGTGGTTAAACCCTCAAAAATATATTTCTTCTTTTGGTAGTTTAGAAGTATGCACAAAAAGAGGCATAAACATGACTAATACCTGGAGAAAATGAGCTTCTTGCTAGTGCCAGGCAGGAGTAAGTGCTTTGAATTACTGAGGACCAGCCAGCTATACTGATTACAACTGATTCCCCTGGAGAACGAGAGAGACTGCAGATAATTCTCTCTCTTAATGATAGAAATATCTTTGATTGCTTCCCTTCTTCCATCTTCAGCAGAGGTCATTTTGAAATAAACACTTAGAGGAGAAAGTAATTCATTTAAAGTTCCTATTATTTCAAAGGTGATGGTGATGCACAGGATCTTTGCCCCACACTACCCCTAAACAAAGCATACTAAGACAGAGGTCGCACTACTTTGGACCCCAGGTAATATTCGTTTGTGCTGGAAGCCTAAGTACTCCATCCACCTCTAAGGAACTGTGAACTTGAAGGCAGTTTATTTAATTAATGGAGATTGAAAGGAATCAACAATATTGAGGGATTATAGGGAGTGTGATGCTTTCCAGCATAAATGTAATACAATTACATAATTGAGTTTTATTGCATTTTCCTTACTTTATAACTTTAAGGAAATGTAGACAGCTGCTGCACCATGGAAGAGGATTTATTAAATAAAACAAACAATAAAGATTAAAATCAACTATAAAATAAATAGCTGAGGCTGATGTAGATTTATTAGAACTGCTCCGTTCCACAATACTCTTACTCTTTTTTCGGAGCTGAGGCTGATGTTGTGTTCTTGTCTCTCTGCACCAGCAGCCATGCCCCCTTGTGTGCTGTTCTGACATCAGCCTCAGCTTTGTCAGAAGAAAGGAAATGACTGAATATGAGTTTTAAAACTGATAAAGTTAAAGAGAAAAATCATAATGTTGATTCAGGAGTACACACATAAAATTTAAGTACTATACAGAAGGATGGCTCATCTCATATTTTGTTTATTCAGAAATTGCCTGTCCCACTCGAACAATATTTACATCGGAGTCGATCGTGAGCAGGGGCACAAAGAGAAGGAAAATGGTAAATAACACTGGATGGGGATTCCAAATAAAAAATGTGTAGCGGATCCTGAACTAAATCCAAAAATGTAAATCGCAAAAAATAAGACGTCCACAAGGCTGAGGGACAAACCAGTTTAATAAGACAAAAATGGTAAGCACTTTGACAGTCACCCACTTCTTCAGACCACAATAAATCATTATCTTTTTTCGGCTGTTCCCATTAGGGGTCGCCACAGTGGATCATCTGTTTACATACACATAACAAATGACTTAAATAAAACAATATATCCAATCACATTTAAAAACAAGTCACGTGATTCAATCAGTGCAATAGGCCTCTTTTCTTCAGCACAGGTTTTAAAGGCCCATCACTATTTAAACCAGGAGGGAAGTTGGCTTTAAAGTCTGTTATCCATCTCAGTTCTACATATTCAGTGTCATTAGCCACATCACCCTTCCTTATATTCTCACTGATTTTCTGCAAAACTAGAAACTTAAAATAATGTGTTTCCCCTGCCTCATCTACATGTTTAGCTAAAGCACTGGTCAATTTAACATTATGAATATCATTAGCATGTTCCATCATTCTCTCCTTCAGAGTCCGATTGCTTTTTCCAAAATAAAAACATTCACAGGAGCAACATTTCACCAAATAGACAATATTTTTATTTAAACAATCAGCATAGAAGGAAAATTCAAGGGGACAATATGTCCTAGGGTGCTTCACTGTGATATTAGGCCAGATATATCTACAGGGTTTACAAGATTTGCAGGCAATTGTGCCTTTCTGCTCTGATACAACAGGGAGTATCTATGTCTGTTTGTAGCAAAGTAGCTGTTTCAATGATTTACTATTATTAAAAGGCAAATTGGGGCTGTGAACCCACAAACTTGCCTATGTCTGGGTCAGTCAGTAGGATGGGCCAATTCTTTTTTACAATGTCACAAATTCAGTTCACATCACTCAAATAAGTCAGGGTGACCCTACTAATATTATTCACCTGGTTGTTGCAACTAGTCACTAGCGGCTGTTCAAACCTCTGCAAAAAATATGGTTGATTGTAATTATCCATGTTCGTATTAACATCTACAATGGCCCTCTCAATGTCTCCTATCTTATACCCTCTGTTCAGCAAGTCCACTCTAAGTGTGTCAAGGGCTTTCTCTAAACCCTGTGTCTCAGTATGTAACCTCATGCATCTTAGCACCTGATTTTTAACTATATTACTTTACACATGTCTCATGTGTATACTGGTATTGTGCAGTATATTATTCTTGCTGCAAAGTTTCCTAAATATGCTAGTAGAGAGTCAACCTAATACATTCTTACTAACAGTTGTGCCCAAATAATCCATGCTGTCATAGGAATGACGCATAGTAAATGTTAAAAATGAAGTTGTGTTCTCTAAGTGATGTTTAAATTCCAATCGGAGTTCATTGGGGCCATGCCAAGAAAAAAAGATGTCCACAAAGCGCTTATACAATTTGACACAAGACTTGTAATACTCATTTGTAAACACAGACTGCTTCTCTCAGTGCACTAATACAATATTCGCATAGGTATTCGCACACCCTGTAGCCATCGCAACACCTACTTTTTGCAAAAAATATTCTGTCTCAGATATAAAGACATTGTTTTCCAAAGCAAGTTCCAGAAGAGCACATATCATCTCTACCTTGGAGTTGGATAGAGTACCTTCAGACACAAGAAATAACCTAACTCTGTCTATACCATCATCATTAGGGATAATGGTAAACAGTGAGTTAACGTTCAAAGTCACAAACAGAACTTCATTAATCCTGAGTAGCCAATGGACCACTCATATAGATCCTGAAGGAAGTGTTTGGTGTCTTTCAGGACAGACCCAGTTCAATCTAAAAAAGGCCTAAGCTGCTTCTCAATATAAATGGAGATTGGTTCAGTGAGCCAGCTACTACCTGACACTATGGGTTGGAGGGGGGGGGGGTTACATGGGTCCTTGTGTACTTTAAGCAAGCTATAAATAACAGGTATCATTGGATATTCCACAGTAAAATAAGTGTACAGGTCATAGTTAATCTGATTAGTCATAAGAAGATCATAGAGAAAGAACAGCAACCTCTTTTCTATCCCTAGAACCTGAAATTTCTGCAGTATAACATATACATATACATCATTAAGCATGTCCCACATTTTTTCTAAATATTTGAACTTATCAAGCACCACTATACCTCCTCCCTTGTCTGCTGGACGAATCACCAAGCTCTGTGTTTTAACTAGCTGATTCAAAGTTTAAATTTCCCAGGTTGTCAAATTAAAATAAGTCCCCTTCTTTTGCTTCACATTGTTTGAAGCCCTTAAATCACTCTCACATAAATCATTAAAAGCTTCTAATGCTGGTCAATTATCTGGTATATATGAACTAGGTTTCTTAAAAATATTAAATATATTAAAACGGAAGGATGGTTCATCTCATATTTTGTTTATTCAGAAATTGCCTGTCCCACTCAAGGAACAATATTTACATCGGAGTCGATCGTGAGCAGGGGCACAAAGAGACTGAAAATGCTGATGTGAATATAACACTGGATGGAGATTCACTGGTTGTAAATCTTTCTAATCATCTATAGAAGGAAGTGCAGGTATCATTACTCAATAGAGAACTTTCATTTATTCCCGCATTACAATCACAGCTGAGTGAGTTTACTATAGCTATAAAATGTTTTGGAAGGAATGTCACCTTAAAAAATATATATTTGACCAACATGATGACGAAAGGAATGTGGAGTTTTTTAAAAAAACAAGCACTTTTTGCCGATATTACATCCAACTGTAGAGATGTTTACATGGGTGTTTGAAATACAGGTAGCTGAACTTAGACAAGGACATAATCAAAGGAATTTTTATAATTTAACCTTTGATGAAAAGCAAGCTCTACATAGCCTGACAGAGGATGACAATATTGTTGTAAAAGATGCAGATAAGGGAGCCGCAGTTATAATCTTAGATGCCATTGATTATCATAGTAGGATGACCAATACACTTGGTGGTGATAAGACCTATCTGAAAATACCTAAATGGGAAGTTCATAAGATAGTGCAGGGGGTCAATGATACTCTGTATGATCGTATGATGGTGAGATACATCAATCAGGAGTTGTATGAATATCGGAGAGTGGAACATCCTATGACCCCTGCTATCTATGGTTTACCCAAGGTGCATAAGGACAGATATAATCTATCTTTACAACTGAGTGTTTCAGGAAGGGGCTGGGTCATAGAGCCAGCTTCTATATAAGAGGAAAAGCAATTGAAGAAAGCACTGCCTAAAGCAACAACAGTGCTAAGGAATACCGCACACTTCTTAGAAACATTCTGTGCTAGTAGACAGTATATGGTCAATGTAACCAACTTCATAATGGTTAGTCTGGATGTTAAGAATCTCTTTATGGTGATACCAAATGATTTTAGTATCCAAGCTGTATATGAGTTTGTTAGACATCATGAAGTACTTGGTGCTATGGTAACATCATGGGTTTGTAAACTATTGGACATTATAGAGAATAATGCCTTTATATATGATGAACAACACTACTAGCAGAAATGAGGGGCAGCTATGGCCACACCGTGTGGTAATAGTTATTCGAACTAAGTGATGGCCCGATGGGAGGACAAATATGTTTTCAATGATGATAACCCCTGGAAAAATAATGTTTCTTATTATGGCCATTTTGTGGATGATATATTTCTCCTTTGGAATGGTCAAGAAGTGGAATTTATGAGATTTGTTGACTATCTTGATAATATAACTGTGTTCCAGGAATCTGAAGTGCATAAATCTACAGTATCTATGACATAGATATTTTTGGATGTTAGCCTGTGAGTTGATGCTGAAGGGAAGTTAAGCACCAGGATGCATAGGAAGAACTGCTGGAGGAATAACCTTCTCCAAAGAATGAGTATGCACCCTTGGCATATTTACCCACATGTAGTCAAGGGGCAACTACTCAGGATCTCCAGATTATGTACAGATGATAAAGTAGAGGAAGATGACGCTATTCAATTACTGGATCATCTTCGGGCACTTGGAAATGGAGAAAAAAGAAATACAGGAAAGTTATTCCATTACTAGAAGTATAAGAAGGGCAACAGGAAGATCATATTTTTCTAGTTCAAGAGAGGATGATATGATATCACAAACACGACCATATGGAGAAGGAAGTCTATCTGGATATATGGGATGTTTGCTCATTTGTTCACTTTTAGTAGTGATATGCCTCAAATTTGTGAAATAATAAAAAGGAATTGAAAACTTTTGACAATGACTGATGATATAAAAGCCATTGTCAGTGAGATCCCAAGGTTCAGTTTCAAAAATAAACAAAATCTGAAGAGATTATTATGTTATAAGGATGGATCACGCTATGGAATTAAGTTTTCAAAGGAAGGGACGCTTCCATGCTGGAAGTGCAAGGCATGTTCATTTATTAACAGCAGTAACAACTTTGTACATCCTATCACAGATAGGGCTTATAAGCTACATATACATGCAGACTGTAATGTGAAGAGTGTCATATATGTAGCACTTTGTAACCCCTGTTCAGGATTTTATATAGGGAAGACGAATAGACCCTTCAAAGAAAGAATTCATTGCCATTTCAGTGACATCCGACTTGGCAATGATACCAATGCCTTATCACAACATATTAAAAAGAATATTGGACATAATTTTTCTTTATTAGTGTGGAAGAGCTTTATGATACTGCAAGGGGAAATGATCTGTATAATAAGATGGAATTAAGAGAAAATAAATGAATAATCAATTTGCAAGCGGATAAAGCTCCTGGCTTAAATGGAGTGATGTTGGAGGCTCCCTAGATGACTGTGGATTGACTAAGACATATGTATAATAGAAAGTTTTTTTTTATAATTGAATGATGTATCTGAAGAAGGTTTTATACCAAAGGTGCTTATCCTATTTTAGTTTTATAGTTGATTTTAACATTTATTGTTTGTTTTATTTAATAAATCCTTTTCTGTGGTGCAGCACTCTCTACAATACCTTAGTGTACTTTGTCTTTGGAGAGTTGCCTTACATAGTTGTTTTAGGGGTTCCTATTACCTTGTCGAAGTTCCGAAACTTTGAACACCATAAGGTCGAAACCTTATGTTCAAAGTTTCAGAACTTCAGCAACATTAAAATAAAAAATAAAAAGAAAAGAAAAACAGAAAACTCTTGCAAACAGGGTGCAAGACCCCCTGCACCCCCCACATGGGTGGCTGCGTCCCCCCCACCCCCCGCTCTTTAAATATGCCAACTCAGAGATCACACTACAGTGCGGTAAAGGGAAATCTTCCCTTTGCACACTGTATTGCGATTTCGGAGTTGGTATATTTAAAGATTGGGTCTGTATCATAACATTGAAGTTCTCTAACATCGAATGTTATTATATCGAACCCTAAACACGGAAGTGTGAAAACATCGAACAGTCAGAATAGCGAATTTTTGCCCAGGGAAAAAAATTGCTATTCTGAGAAACATACACACAGCACAAACACTCACAAAAAACAGCCATCCACACACATACACTTAAAATCCTACACCTAAACTAAACTTTACATACAGTACTAGCTATCCACTTACCTTAATCCAACCCTAACCCTAAGGTTCGTCACTATCGCACACTCACCTCACCCGCGCCCTAACCCTAACTCACCTAACCCGCTCCCTAACCCTAACCTACACGCAATCGTACACTTACCTGACCTGCGCCCTAACCCTAACTAACCTAATCCGCCCCCTAACCCTAACCTACACACAATCGCACACTTACCTGAACCCGACCTGTAACGCTCCAACATATCGAACACTGAAAACAGTGAAGCCACAGCAACGGCCCACCAAATTCTTTCCCTGGGAAATAATTCGATGTCCTGCACCTTCACTGTTTTCAGAGTTCAACATTACGGTTCAATATTATAACATTCGATGTTGGAGAACTTCAATGTTATAATATAGACCCTTAAAGAGCAGGGAATGTGGGGGACACAGGGGGGCTTGCCCCCCTGCTTGTAGCAGTTAAATTGCTGTTAGGGTTTTTATTTATTTATTTTTTTGTGTGTGTGTTTGAATTCCTGGAACTTTGTACATCTGAGTTTGATGTTCTCAGCTTCGAAGTTTCAGGAATTCGACAAGGTAATAGGAACCCTTGTTTTAGTAATTTTGTTGTAACTTCTGTGTGGAGTCTGCATGTCTTTCCTGCATTCATGTGGGTTTCCTCCAGGTGCTCCAGTTTCCTCCCACATTACGAAGACATGTGTCTGGAGTGTTTTTCCCCGGGCCTACACTGAAAATTGGCTTCATTCCAAGTCGGACTTTCCTGGTAAATAAATAATTCATGCATCGTTGTTATTATTATCATTATTTTTATGTGATTAAGCAGGCAGCTGTATTAAAACCTTGCATGGATCACTCTCTGCCCCACTTTAAACTAGCATTCTTTACTCTGATATCTATACCAATTGCTAATTGTGACAAAACTGCTCTTAATGAAAAATCTGAAAATGGCAATGATCCCATAATTATAACTTATAGTGTTTCATTTTTTTAGCAGTGACAGTAGCTTGTTTGGGGCCCACATTTCAGGATCTAGACATTATCCTGCTCTTCCAAGCTGTGCCCAAGACTTCTTTCAAATTAGCCATCACTGTTTTATCCAGAGCTGCCTTTGTCATACCATAGGTATTGACCTACTTAGATCATACTATTAGGTGTCTGCAGTTTTCTTAGCTTTGCTTCCACAAAATCAGTTCAGGGCATGGCATCCAGATCTAAAGATGTCATAGTTCCAGTGTACCTAGCACACATCAGACCAATAATCAAGTCCAGTGTACCCTTTGGCATGTATCTCACCAGGCATCTGCAACAGTTGGAGCATCTCAGAGGTTTCTCCCCCCAAAATACAGGGTATAACCAGCATATTATATGCAGACTGATTAAAAGCCCTATCATTTCATTCAGTTTCCTACCAATTGCTAAGTGTGATCTCTGCCTGACCTTTAAGGCAGTCTCTAACCCAGGCCTGCTGGAAATGTTGCATATTCACAAAATTAACTGCACAAGGGTTACCCACTCCAAAGATCTAAACTGGTCTATGACATAAATAGATCATGCTGGAGACCCAGATATGTATCCTAGAGATTGTTCTTCCTCTGGAATAGGGTTCCTATTCACATGAAGCAGAGCCCTTTATTGACCATCTTCAAGTGCAATCTGGACCAGTGAATGGGAAATCACAAATTCACTCCTGGGGTGGCACTCCTGTCCCTTCTGAATGTTGGTAGTCTGTAAAAATTGTCAAAATCCCACAAGTCCCTTGTTATCTTTTCTCTAGGAATAGAAAATTGGGTAAAATCTAGGTAAAACTGACTAGGCTTGAAAGGGCTGTTGAGCCATTAGCCTAGTAACCTCATATGAACATGTGAACTTATGTAGTCATAGACCCTGAAATAATTATAATAATAGACACTTAGTCCCCAGCCACATTTTCTCTAGTCCAAAGAAGTTTATTTGTCCAGTTATCCCATAGGGAGATGACTGTCCTGACTATCCTTCAACGTTATTTCTAGATGTAACCACACTGGAGAAGGTGCCAGTAGAAACTGGGCATAAAATGTATAACTGTGTGTAAAATTAATGGAAGAATAAACATGTGCATAGCCTGTGCTCTTTGGTTGAGGTTAATTAATAGTGTCATCCAATACTTGATTCATTTATTTATCTTCTCTGTAAAATCAGTATAGTTTTATACTATATCTGTTAAACAAATCTAAAGATCAATTTTTATTCAGATTCCATAAATAGAGAAAAATTCTGTCTTAAGTTCCAAAGAAGGTTCATGTTTAATTGGCATTGACTTAGTGTTTCTTATGTTGACCTTGCAGTCAGAATATTGGCCATATGCTTGTAACTGCTGAATCTACCACACTAACTCTGTTATACATACTATTACGTCACCTGGGAATAATATCATTTTATAGTTTATTTGGCTGTGTGTGGGGGATGCACAACATTTTACAGAGGGAAAACTGAGAGGGCTTTGAAAGATAGGATATACGAACATCTATATGACATTTAGTCTAAAAAAAGAGACAAGTGTTTTATACAAACATACCTTGAACAGCACTTCCCCCAGCATTTTTAAATGTGGGATTATAGACACTGTAAAAAAACAATTCTAGGGGATGAGATATCAGGAATACATTACTGAACCGAAAGCTTGGATGGCAGCTTAGGTTAAAATCTAGTATGTATCCGGGACTTAACGAATATATTTCGATTAAACCTGTATTATCTTTGAAAGCTTCACAAGTTTAATAAATTTATTTAAATTAATTGCAAAAATATTGCTACATACATATTTTACCTTTGGGAGGGTTAGAAAAGGGGTTATTCACATGCTGGTTTTCAGCAGTGAATCTGTTTTATTGAATTTTAATTAATTACAAAAATTATTGAATTATTTGAAGTGTTTAATTAATTAATTGATTGTGATATATATATATATATATATATATATATATATATATATATATATATATAGGATTTGTTTTTAAAAAAATGGCATCTGATGAAGTCTTGTGCTCAAGACGAAAGCGCTTATTTTTGCCTGTTTGTGGATTCAATAAATATTTATTCCTTCACCATGGAAGACTGGACTGTTTCTACTTTTGGTTATTGGTTGGTTCAACATTCTTTTGACTTTTTTGAATAATATCATTTTATTTGACTATCATCTCTCTGAAACCATGCAAGTTGAGATTGCGAAACCAGCACAGCCGGTGAATATCACAGCTGTTGAGACAGAAGGTATACCTGACATGTCCCTGTCAAGTATGAACTGATGTGAAAGTAATCCAAATATCATTACAGCGGTCATTGAACCCTTACAAATATTGTTTAGCAAGTCTAACACTTCTAGAAATACATTTTCTCCACTAAAATAAAACAAAGATTTCTAATTTCCCTTGTCACATGCATTTTCTGTGTCTAGATTGAGAAACACAAGTAAATCAAATAGTTTATTTTCTCCATCAAGCTGCAAAATAGTTTTTAAGATGTAAAATCTTTAAAATGAGCATTATAATGAATGGGAAAAGCAGCTTAAGTTTGAAATCCAGTCAGCTTCCATGTTTGAGGACACTGCTTTATGAACATGACAAATTTGGGGTTTATAGCTTGCATTATTCATTCACTTCAGAACTAGAAACTGTAGTTTATCAGCATGCTTTAGGATGCAATTTGAGATTATAAGCTCTCATATTCCTTCTCAATTTTGCTGGAAAACAGATTCATACTTGAAACTGCAAAGGTGACATGTTGCTATTAGCTTTTCACATGAGCCCACCACTGGTAGGGTTCAAACACTTTGGGGTTAGCTGAAGAAAGAGAACCAGATTATAAGAATAGCTGAACATTTCAACCTTAATATTGGAATTTTCTTTTTGGTAGAGATTTCAAAAGGTGTTTTTTTTTTTAATGTGTGCTATTGTTTAATCTTCTCACTCTAAATCATTTATTACTCAATAAGTGCATGGAGCCTCCTAATTCAGAGGTTAAAAATTATTTTAATTGTCCGGAGTCTTCCTACCATGCTCATTATAAAGGTCTAGAAAATGTGGACTCTGCATGGAATGTTAAATGCTATTAAATTCTTTTCCCAGAGTTGTTAAAACATTTACTTTTCAAGTGAAGAAAAAAAATGGTTCTTGGACAGATCATGCTTTTGTTTAACCTGTGAGAATGCAATGGCTGTAGATGTTTTAAACATTTCTCTTCAGTGAGTAATACCGACCTTGCTAAATAAAGTACAGTCACTGATTTCAGATGGAGCCTAAAAAGGTACAGTACCTACTATCAGTGTGAGTACAGAATAGTGATGCTTATATTTTAAATATAACTCCAGCACTACATTCCTTATTAAATAATAAACTAAATGCAGTTCTAGACTTTTCAATCCCCTCCCCCATTTTTCATATTCTTTATACTAAAATGCTAACTATGAAATGGCTTCCTGTCAAGTCTTTTGGGAAATATATTCAAGATCAAAATATGTCAAGATTTTAGTATAAAAGAAAATGTTAAAAGCTCCCCACTTAGTAAGTACTTTTTCTGCATAAAGAATATTTGCCTGAAATGCTTACTCAGAGCTTTACTTACCATCCCAAATATATTTTTACTGATATATAAATCACATAACCTAACTGTTTTCTCATTCCGTTGGTTGTGCATGCAATCATACATTCTATAGCATTCATTAATTAATAAAAACTAAGAGAGATCCGTTGTGTTATGCAAAATATTTGTAATGAAATCATTATGCCACTCCCAGAAAATCATATTATTTAGCATTCCATTACCTTAAAATAATTAGCTTTTTTAAAATATTATCCTTTCAACAATTCTTGTGATAGCAAAATAATGAATTAGAATGACACAGAACACTAATACTGTCCTAAATCTGTATAAATGGAAAGGCACAAACATACTGAACATGCCACTTCCGTTCAGTTTATAAGCATCCCAACAGTGTATATGAATTGTCAGTTAAAATAATAACTGCTCTTGCAATGATATAAATTTATTTCAGTTTGCATTGGAACTAGACACTCAATGGTACAATCGCTGGCTTTAGGTTATTGGGTCACATTGACTAATGGTGATTTGACATGCAAACCCCAAGTAAAAATAGGAAAATGGCGGTCAATGACAACAATGATGAGAACAACGTCTAATTCAGACACCCCCTTATTTAATGAAGACTACCCTCTAGTTCACACTCTTAGACAACTTATATTGTTAATATTATAGGAATTTGTTTGGGGCGACATAGTGCAGAAGGATAAAATCCTGACTTCATCCCAAAAGAACAGTGCTTAACTGATGTTGTGATCACTGCAGGGACTGGTAATTGTAAATGGGAATGAGCAACCAATACTAGCTCACCCAATCTAAGGGGACGAGGGAGGCAGCTCAGCTTGTTGCATGGGTGATGCCTAAAGGAATGCAGGTGCATTATCCATGAGAAGCAGCATGCTGGGGTTGGGCATATGTTGTAGTAAAAAAAAAGTGCAAATGGGGATGTTAATATAGAAACAGATTCAGGAAACTGGGAATTTATATAATGATGAAGAAAAGGAAACAAGAAAATATGGTGTAAACTGCTTCATCTGGAAATAAGATAGTGATGCATAATTAAAGATGAAAGAAGCAGGTAGGATGGAAGAGAATGGAGATCCTTAGGTTGTAAAGTAGCATCAAGAAATGTTATTTTACAGAAAGGTGCCAGGGTCCCCAAATGTAGTGTTAAAATAGCAGACAGACTGTTGCTCAGAATGGGTATTTGTATTTGTCTGTGGATGTGGAAAATTTTAAAGAGTCGAAAACGGAGGTAGAAAGTATAACACTAGCTTTGGTATTTATGTAGACTTCACAGACATCAAAACTTGTATTGTCCTCTGTGTTTATTTTTTTTTTCTCTGCACATTACATACCCTTAATGTTAAATGTGATTCATTCACTTGTATCATGACTCTTTATCATATTCATTTGCTTAACTATAAGGAGATGAGCAGTAACTTTAGAAAGTGATGAATGATATTTGTATAAGTTCATCTCTCTGTTTTCATTGATAGCTTTTTCTTTCAAGTTGTTTCAACTCCTGAAGCTTCATACTTTTGTCAGATTGCAAATTACAAACAGTCTGTTTGTTGCCATGGATATGAACTTTCCTGCTGTCTCCATCACCGGCTTGGTGTATATGGGCATCCTGAGGCAATGTAGAAACTGCCTCATGTTTACTGACAACCAGTTAATTCTCAAACAAGCTGATATCAAACAAACTGATATGCTATTTGAGAGATGTATTACACAATATCAAGGGAGGCAAAACTCTCATATAAAAGTACCCCTAATGTCAATAAGGTTGTCAATAGTACACAAACTGCATCCATCACGCACAATTCAAAGCAGACATATCGACCCACATATGCTGAGGCACTTACATGTAACCTTCCTAAACCACAAAGACCTCTTAGACAAAGTACACATAACAAATACCCTCAGCAACCCCAAATGCGTGCTTTCAAAACAACACTCACATCAACACATAGAGCTACATCTCATGGAGCCTCTACCTCTAAGCCCATAAGACAAGCCACCACACAATCCAACATTCTAGTCATTGGAGACTCCATCATGAGGCACACTGAGGTCCCTCTCACCAGGCTGATCAAGGAGAAAGTTATGCTCAGTTGCTTATAAGGAGCTAGGATCCACCACATTATGCATGCACTCAGGTCATTGAATCACAATTACCAATGTGACTCAGTCATAGTCCATGTGGGAGTAAATGACCTGAGACTTACATCTCTAGAATATATGAAGAGGGACATCATGAAGCTCTTGGAATATGTGTCTCATCCTGGCATGAGCCTAGCATTGAGCAGCATTTTACCTTCTCCAAGGATGATGCCACAATACAAACAAAAGATAGTTGATTTTAATAATTGTCTTAGTTTCTGGTGTCATTCTAAGGGGGTACAATATTTGTCAGCATGAAATGAGATGGTCAACAGACCATGCTGTTTTGCCAGGGATTGTCTGCACCTCTCCCCTCTTGGCTTTTGAATATCAGCTAAAACTTTGTCTTCCCCCAAAAGTGCCTTTTTTGGGCAATGCCAAACTGAAAGTATATCCGACACAGTAAATCAAAACAAAGAAAATCTAACAGTATTACTGCTCAGTGCTAGGAGTCTAAACAAAAAACTCCACTCCCTAGAAGCTTTCTTTACACTAGAGAATGCTGACATCTGTGCAGTCACTAAGACATGGTTTAAAGTCACTGAGAGCACACCAACAGTGCAAGGTTATAATGACTTCCTCACATTTAGGCTAGCTACTTCACAGGCAGGGAAGGTGGAGGTGTCTCTATTTACATCAAAAATAAATACACTAGGGGGGAGTGGCCAAGATGCCAGACTGCTAGCAGCACTGAACATTAGCTCTGCTTATAACATTTTTATTCTGACAGGAAATTTAATCAAATTTTTGGAAATACTAATCCAAAAGTATATCAGAGGATTTGGGAATATAGGTCCTTTATTATTTTTCAAAAATTAGTACTAAAACATAAGTTTTTATTATTTTTTCCTGTCAAGAAGTTTTTCCTCAAGAAATCCAAATATGAGTAACTCAAAGAACTCTCATCAGGACAGTGTGGTAAAGAAGGAGCTGCAAACATTAATAACTACTATTCAAGAACTATCTATAAAAATGGAAAAACTAGAGAATAAAATAGATACTATTAAACAAGACTGTAGTAAGCAGCTGGACATTCCTAGTGAAATGGCTAAAAAGCATTCTGAACAAATTTCTTCTGTCGAGGAATCTGTAACAGATATGGATGACAGACTGATGGAATGTGAAAGTCAAAATGAGTTTCTTTTGAAACAGAATACAAAACTAACAGAAAAGCTGGAAGACCTAGAAAGTAGGTCACAGAGAAACAACATTAGAATCTATGGAGTACCAGAAAAAGAAGAGGGAACTGATATGAAACACTTTCTTAATAACTGGCTTCCAACAGCACTAAATCTTCCTGAAGCCCTTTCCTTCGGTATAGAGAGGGCTCACCGGTCTCTAGCAAAACCTGCTTCAGCAACA
>NC_056725.1:263598806-263813712 GCF_019279795.1 Protopterus annectens
ACTGTCTAATAATCAATGCCTCAGACTAACATGCTATATCTGCCCATTCCTTTTGTCTGTGATTTCTCAAAGGAATGATTGCTGATTATCACAAAGAATAAAATATAAAAATGGAAATAAAAATACAAGTAGAAGTACCTAGTTTTAATAACTCGATAAAGATGTTGAATATAATATTAAAATTAAGAATAGTTGTGTGCCCAACCAAATACAAGTGACTTAACTAATGATATTATATAATTTCCAAAATACCCTTCATAGATATCTTGTCATTGAGTCCTGGAGGTGTCGTGGCATCTAAAAATAGTTGCCACCAAAACTCTCGATAACTCAATAATTTTTTATGATCCCTACCTCTGGGATCATATCTGATGGCATCCAATAATGCAAATTTGAATTTGTGTGTTTCACCACTCACTTCAATATGTTTATACAACGCACTCTTTGGGTCCCTTTTCCTTATGTTATATATATGTTCATAAATAAGTTTTGTGAAACATCTCTCCGTTTTCCCTACATAATAACTAGAACATTCTTGGCATATAGCAATGTATATATCCATCTTAGAGTTACAATTCCCTTTAACAAACATTAATCTTGGTCTTAACATGTTATGTATGACAATTTCCTTCTTATCTGTAATATAACTACACTGGTTGCATGAGCCACATTTAGTGGTGTACTGCTTACTATCAATCCTATGGTCTTCACTTCACCTATTTCCTTGTTCTAAGTATCATTTTATATTCATTCCCATCTTATAAACTATTCCTGGTTTGTTCCCTACTATATCTTGAAGGGTCATGTCACTAGTAATTAAATACCAAAAATTCTGTATAATTCGTGTAACATTGTTAGATACTGGACTATATAAAACTATTAATGATCTTTTGTGATGTTCATTTTCATTCCTTGTTCCAAGGAGACCAAGTGCAGAATTACCTTCACTGCCCAGACCCAATAATGGTTTGTATGTAGTACCCCACAACCCTAATAAATATCTATCCACTTTGTTCAACACATTTTGTGGGTATCCCCTCTCTAAGAACATTGTATGTATGTATCCAATCTCTTGAACCAAGATATCGTACCTAGATGTCATTCTTAAAGCCCTTATACACTGACCCTTATATATATTTTCCTTTTGTCTGGCAGGATGGTAACTACAATATGCCAAATAATCATTAGAAAATGTTTCTTTTCTATAAATTTTCGAATGTAAAGTACCTTCATGTTTATACACCAATGTGTCTAAATAAGCTATGCCTTCAGTGTTGTAAGAATAGGTAAATTTGAGAAGCTCACTACTCTCATTCAAGAATTTTATAAACTCTAATAAATTGTCCATATTGGAATTCCATAAAATATACATATCGTCCAAGAATCTCGAATAATGTGCAATGTAATTAAAAAATGTACTGGGGAAGAGGACTTTATCTTCCCAATCAAGCATTACCAGATTGGTGAATATGGGAGCACCCGCTGCTCCCATAGCAGCCCTCCTTGTTTGCCTGAAGTGTCCCCCTTCAAAGTAGATGAAATTGTTGTCCAGTAAAATGTCCATCATTTCCATTATTAAACTAACCTCATCCCAAGATATGTCAAAATGTTCCATAATACTGTTACACAAGGCTTAAAGACCCGCTTTTTTGGGAATTGAAGAAAAAAGATCAACAACATCAATTGTGACAAGTATACAGCTGTCCTTCCATGTTTGAATGTGGTAATTCTTCAAAAATTCCCACACATCTTTAACTAAATGAGATATTTTGTTATACACATGTTTCAATTTAACATCAATATATTTACCCATGGGAAATGTTTTAGACTTACTCCCCAATATAATTAGTCGGAATGGTGGATCTGATACATTTTTATGGATCTTCGGGATGCCTACCATCGTAGCTAGCCTTGAAAACTTGACACTCAAAAATGTATAGGTTTCTCTATCAATCCTTCCATCTATGAAAAATTCTTCTATATAACTATCAATTCTTTGGTAGGCAATATTAATCTCATTAAGCGAGATAGATTCATAGTTCCCTGATCCATATAGTATGCTGTGTATCCTACTGATGTATTCGAAATTATCATATAAAACCACACCTCCGCCTTTATCTGGTTTCATTACCCTTACATTTTCATTAAATTGAAGGTCTTTAAGCAAATCTCTTTCTTCTTTTGTTATGTTACTTGCATAATGCATACTTTTATAATCCTTGAATAATTTATAAATTTCTCTAGACACAATTTTCTCATATGTTTCAATAATTGGATGATTTACCAGAATTAAGGTACTTGGCACCGTCAGCTCAGAATATACCTTTCCAACATCCTTCCCCCCCAGTATTATCTGTGTTGTTAAACATAATAGCTAAGTTCATTTTCCTAGTGAATTTCTTTAATTCAATGAAACAGTCGACCAAATCAAAACACGGGGTCAGTATATATTTCATCCCCTTAGCCAAAAGCGTGAAATATACCTGATTAATATTCACATTGGAAAAGTTGTATATATTAAAGCCATTACAGGTGCATATTCTATCACTGACCTTAATATCTTTACCCCCAAAGGTGTCAATATTAATGTCAGTATCTTTATCTTTCACCGTCTGTTGTTGTCCCAGTTCCTCTGTTTGTTCTTCCCTCTCTGAAAGAAACCTTTTTGATGATTCGAATATGGTTCCCCTTGTTGTATCTGTTCCCTCCAAAAATGTGAATTATATTGTCTTTGTCTATTATGGACACCCTCATTGTATTGTTCTATCATGTTATTCATGTCTGAATCTCCACTCTTCCCATTGTTCCTACCCCAATTGTATGCATTCCCTTGTCTATATTGTTCTACATCCCTATTGATCTTTTTTTGTTTGTTATCACAAATATTATGTGTCAATCTTTCAGCAATGTTAAACTGTTTACTGTACAACCTTTCCCATTCTGAAAACAGTAAGTCAGTAGTAATTCTCATATTGAGACTATCTGTTTCTTGTATCAGTTTACCTAGTTTTTCATCGTTATACTTAAATATCATTTTCATAAACTTAAATCCACAATCATCAAAAAATAAATTGAAATCATGAATTACATTGTCATTCAACATCACTCCCATGGGTTCTTTGAAGAACCTTAAACCCTTGGGAAAAATTTTCATTGAAATACACTTTTCCAAGTAAGCATTATCTGCCTTGATACCATTAATGTTTTTCAATTTCTTCCCCAACATGAATATCATGTCCTTCAATGTCTCCAGGGTTTCAGACTTCGTATTGTTAAAGTCCTGTTTCTGACAAAAATTATCAAGGTTACAGTCAATTTCCATAAATTTATTGAATTCATTGAAACTAGTCCCATTGTTATGACCAACTCTATTAACTGAGGTTGAACAATGGTTAGAAGGTTGTACAGTACCTTTATTATGCTGTTCTTGTTTTCCTACTACATTGGACTAAGTCTTGATGGGATGAGTTCTCTTAGGTTTAGTACCTAAGCGCTTTGATTCCTCTTCAACATCATATATAGAGAAATCAAACATAAAATCAGAGGCATTGTTTCTACTACTGTTGAATGGCTCCATGGTATTGAATACCTGGTCTATATCAATTGGACACTACTTGTCACCAGTTCCGTGACCATTGGGAATGGGACAACTGTCCAAAATGATGCCTGTTCTTTTATCAAAGTCGTTAGTTCTCTGAGTAGCAGTTAGTGGTTTGCTACATAAAGTTTTATTCCGTTCTTCCTTGTGTGAAGTATTACCTTGCTCTTGATGTAAGTTAGAGCCAGTACCTTCCAAAGTATTTGTAAAGCATCTTTTCGGCGTATTGGCAGAATTCCCAAACTCAACTGAATGAGTTCGAGAAGTCTGCCCACTTCACTTTTAAGTGCCATCATCTCCTTTTTTAATGACTGCATGTCATCCTTCTGGTCTATGCTCCATTCCGGTGTTTTGTCACCGGTGCTCTCCATGGTTGGCAAACAACTGTGTAATAATCTCCTCAAAAGAGTACTAATTTAGGAAAAAAAAAACACGGAGTACCAATAAGTGCTCGAACACCTCCAATCCAACCAAAGCTTTGTTCCGACAATTTGTATATAGAGCGGCCTGCTCTATTAGGCCAAATAATGCAATTCCACAGCCAAAAAACAAAAATCAACAGTTTTATTGTCTGTGGGTATGTAACGCCAGAAACAAATGCTGAGAAGCTATGCGTCGCATACAGCCACACTGTGAACTTACATAAATTGCTTTTTACAGTGTTAGTCTTGTTATATAGCAACAATACTTTTTATTATGTCATTTATTCATTTGCAAGTAGGTAAGGATGTATTTGTTACAGGTACAGACAGTAGATACATTGTATATTGCCAATATGGTAATGTATAGGATATCAGGATACTGTATCTTTAAGCGGTGGACAGCTGAGCGTTTTTTGAAAACAAGGTTTTGGTGCCTTAGAAGTTATATAAGGCATTTGCCTTACTTGTATGGTGTTCTGAAGAAGCCCGCATATCACGGGTGAAAGCGCTTAACCATATCGTTCAAGTTGCGCTGTCTATGGAGATGTACTGACTTGTATCTTTTATTTTTTGTTTTTATGTCAGTTCACAGCGTGGTTGTATGCAGCACATAGCTTCTCAGCATTTGTTTCTGGCGTTACATACCCACAGACAATAAAACTGTTGGTTTTTGGTTTTTGGCTGTGGAATTGCATTATTTGGCGTAATAGAGCAGGCCGCTCTATATACAAATTGTCGGAACAAAGCTTTGGTTGGATTGGAGGTGTTTAAGCACTTAATGGTACTCCGTGTTTTTTTTCCCTACATTAGTATCTTTTGAGATTATTACACAGTTGTTTGCCAACCATGGAGAGCACCGGTGACAAAACACCCAAACGGAACATAGACCAGACGGATGACATGCAGTCATTAAAAGAGGAGATGATGGCACTTAAAAGCGAAGTGGGCAGACTTTTGGAACTCATTCAGTTGAGTTTTGAGAATTCTGCCAATACGCCAAAAAGATGCTTTACAAATACTTTGGAAGATACTGGCTCTAACTTACATCAAGAGCAAGGTAATACTTCACACAAGGAAGAACGGAATAAAACTTTGTGTAGCAAACCACTAACTGCTACTCAGAGAACTAATGGCTTTGATAAAAGAACAGACATCAGTTTCGACAGTTGTCCCATTCCCAATGGTCAGGGAACTGGTGACAAGTAGTGTCCAATTGATATAGACCAGGTATTCAATACCATGGAGCCATTCAACAGTAGTAGAAACAATGCCTCTGATTTTACATTTAATTTCTCTATATATGATGTTGAAGAGGAATCGAAGCACTTAGGTACTAAACCTAAGAGAACTCATCCCATCAAGACTTACTCCAATGTACTAGGAAAACAAGAACAGCATAATAAAGGTACTGTACAACCTTCTAACCATTGTTCAACCTCAGTTAATAGAGTTGGTCATAACAATGGGACTAGTTTCAATAAATTCAATACATTTATGGAAATTGATTGTAACCTTGATAATTTTTGTCAGAAACAGGACTTTAACAATATGAAGTCCGAAACCCTGCGGACATTGAAGGACATGATATTCATGTTGGGGAAGAAATTGAAAAAACGTTAATGGTATCAAGGCAGAAAATGCTTACTTGGAAAAGTGTATTTCAACGAAAATTTTTCCCAAGGGTTTGAGGTTCTTCAAAGAACCCATGGGAGTGATGTTGAATGACAATGTAATTCCTGATTTCAGTTTATTTTTTGATGATTGTGGATTTAAGTTTATGAAAATGATTATTAAGTATAATGATGAAAAACTAGGTAAACTGATACAAGAAATGGAGAGACTCAATATGAGAATTACTACCGACTTACTGTTTTCAGAATGGGAAAGGTTGTACAGTAAACAGTTTAACATTGCTGAAAGATTGACAAATAATATTTGTGATAACAACCAAAAAAAGAAAAATAGGGATGTGGATCAATATAAACAAGGGAAGGTATACAATTGGGGTTGGAACAATGGGAAGAGTGGAGATTCAGACATGAATAACATGATAGATCAATACAATGAGGGTGTCCATAATAGACAAATATAATATAATTCACATTTTTGGAGGGAACAGATACAACAAGGGGAACCATATTTGAATCATCAAAAAGGTTTCTTTCAGAGAGGGAAGAACAAACAGAGGAAATGGGACAACAACAGATAGTGAAAGATAAAGATACTGACATTAATATTGACACCTTTGGGGGTAAATATATTAAGGTCAGTGATAGAATATACACTTGTAATGGCTTTAATATATACAACTTTTCCAATGTGAATATTAATCATGTATATTTCACGCCTTTGGCTAAGGGAATGAAATATATACCGACCCTGCATTTTGATTCGGTCGACTGTTTAGTTGAATTAAACAAATTCACTAGGAAAATGAACTTAGCTATTATGTTTAACAACACAGATAATACCGGAGGGGGAAACAAGGATGTTGGAAAAGTATATTCTGAGCTGAGGGTGCCAAGTCCCTTAGGTCCAGTAAATCATCCAACTATTGAAACATATGAGAAAATTGTATCGAGAAATTTATAAATTATTCAAGGATTATAAAAGTATGCATTATGCAAGTAACATAACAAAAGAAGAAAGAGATTTGCTTAAAGACCTTCAATTTAATGAAAATGTAAGGGTAATGAAACCAGATAAAGGCGGAGGTGTGGTTTTATATGATAATTTTGAATACACCAATAGGATACACAACATAATATATGGATCAGGGAACTATGAATCTATCTTGCTTAATGAGATTAATATTGCCTACCAAAGAATTGATAGTTATATAGAAGAATTTCTCATAGATGGAAGGGTTGAGAGAGAAACCTATAAATTTTTGAGAGTCAAATTTCCAAGGCTAGCTATAATGGTAGGCATCCTGAAGATCTATAAAAATGTACCAGATCCACCATTCTGACCTATTATATCAGGGAGTAAGTCTAAAACTTTTCCCATGGGTAAATATATTGATGTTAAATTGAAACATATGAATAACAAAATTACCTATTTAGTTAAAGATTTGTGGGAATTTTTGAAGAATTACCACATTCAAACATGGAAGGACAGCTGTATATTTGTCACAATTGACGTTGTTGATCTTTTTTCTTCAATTCCCAAAAAAGCGGGTCTTGAAGCCTTCTGTAACAGTATTATGGAACATTCTGACATATCTTGGGATGAGGTTAGTTTAATAATGGAAATGTTGTACATTGTACTGGACAACAATTTCATCTACTTTGAAGGGGAGCACTTAAGGCAAACCAGGGTGGGTTGCTATGGGAGCAGCTTGTGCTCCCATATTCGCCAACCTGGTAATGCTTGATTGGGAAGATAAAGTCCTCTTGCCCAGTACATTTTTTAATTACATTGTCCATTATTCGAGATTCTTGGACGATATGTATATTTTATGGAATTCGAATATGGACAATTTATTAGAGTTTATACAATTCTTGAATGAGAGTAGTGAATTTCTCAAATTTACCTATTCTTACAACACTGAAGGCATAGCTTATTTAGGCACGTTGGTGTATAAACATGAAGGTACTTTACATTCGAAAATTTATAGCAAAGAAACTTTTTCTAATGATTATTTGGCATATTGTAGGTACCATCCTGCAAGACGAAAGGAAAATATATATAAGGGTCAGTGTATAAGGGCTTTAAGAATGACATCTAGGTACAATATCTTGGTTCAAGAGATTGGATACATACATACAATGTTCTTAGAGAGGGGATACCCACAAAATGTGTTGAACAAAGTGGATAGATATGTATTAGGGTTGTGGGGTACTACATACAAACCATTATTGGGTCTGGGCAGTGAAGGTAATTCTGCACTTGGTCTCCTTGGAACAAGGAATGAAAATGAACATCACAAAAGATCATTAATAGTTTTATATAGTCCAGTATCTAACAATGTTACACGAATTATACAGAATTTTTGGTATTTAATTACTAGTGACATGACCCTTCAAGATATATTAAGGAACAAACCAGGAATAGTTTATAAGATGGGAATGAATATAAAAAGATACTTAGAATAAGGAAATAGGTGAAGTGAAGACCATAGGATTGATAGTAAGCAGTACACCACTAAATGTGGCTCATGCAACCAGTGTAGTTATATTACAGATAAGAAGGAAATTGTCATACATAACATGTTTAGACCAAGATTAAAGTTTGTTAAGGGGCATTGTAACTCTAAGATGGTTATATACATTGCTATATGCCAAGAATGTTCTAGTTATTTAGTAGGGAAAATGGAGAGATGTTTCAAAAAATGTATTTATGAACATATATATAACATAAGGAAAAGGGACCCAAAGAGTGCTTTGCATAAACATATTGAAGTGAATGGTAAAACACATTAATTCAAATTTGCATTACTAGATACCATCAGATATGATCCCAGAGGTAGGGATCATGAAAAAATTTTGAGTTATCGAGAGGTTTGGTGGCAACTATTTTTAGATGCCACGACACCTCCAGGACTCAATGGCAATATATCTATGAAGGCTATTTTGGAAATTAAATAATATCATTAATTAAGTCACTTGTATTTGGTTGGGCACACAACTATTCTTAACATTAATATTATATTCAACATCTTTATCGAGTTATTAAAATTAGGTATTTCTACTTATATTTTTATTTCCATTTTTATATTTTATTCTTTGTGATAATCAGCAATCATTCCTTTGAGAATCACACACAAAAGGAATGGGCAGATATAGCATGTTAGTCTGAGGCATTGATTACTAGACAGTTGATACAAAAGTTAAAAGTTTTTTAGTAACACATTGTTTTTATTTATTGTTTAGAAGTGCATATGATTTTAGATAACCACCAATGAATTAGAGGTGGAATGTTTTTATCAGAAACGAGTACAAATTGCTTTTTACAGTGTTAGTCTTGTTATATAGCAACAGTACTTTTTATTATGTCATTTATTCGTTTGTAGGTAGGTAAGGATGTATTTGATACAGGTACAGACAGTAGATACATTGTATATTGTCAGTATGGTAATGTATAGGATATCAGGATACTGTATCTTTAAGCGTTGGACAGCTGAGCGTTTTTTGAAAACAAGGTTTTGGCGCCTTAGAAGTTATATAAGGCGTTTGCCTTACTTGTATGGTGTTCTGAAGAAGCCTGTATGTCACAGGAGAAAGCGCTTAACCATATTGTTCAAGTTACGCTGTCTATGGAGTTGTATTGACTTGTATCTTTTACTTTTTGTTTTTATGTCAGTTCGCAGTGTGGTTGTATGCAATGCATAGCTTTTCAGCATTTGTTTCTGGCGTTACATACCCACAGACAATAAAACTGTTGGTTTCGTTTTTTGGCTGTGGAATTGCATTATTTGGTGTAATAGAGCAGGCTGCTCTATATACAAATTGTCGGAACAAAGTTTTGGTTGGATTGGAGAAAATCTCACTTTCCCAACATTTTTTAGAGAAGAGCTGTTCATGTATTTTTTTAATTTGGAGGCTGCTTGAGCACTTTTTATGCTTCTTTAGAATGGAGAAAACTTAGTTGTTTGAAATTCCTGCCAAAAATGCCTTGTCTAACCCTCTGTGACTGTTTCTTCATGTGCACCAGCATCTACAGGGCATTAGCAGCAAGCTAGAGAAGCTGGAAATAAGAATACAGTGAGCGATGATATCACACGATCTTTAAACTCATGCATGACTCGGAAACCAGGAAGCAAAGCTGAAAATGAAACTAGAAGAAAAAGTAACTGTTTTTTTTTTGGTTGTTTTTTTCATTTTTTATGCATCTAAAGGTATGGAATCACTTTAAATATGTATTTTTAACAAGTTATGACTTTAATGGAGTGATTATTTTACTAGTCTAATGAGGAAAATTGCATTTTAATGCTATTGCATGTCTGTTGCTTTGAAACACTGAAGTCTGACAGGATATCATTCTTTGCTTTGATAGCATGCCCTAAATTATAATATATTAATATTTGACTACTTAAACAACCAATTTCTTTAATATTCTGAATGCAAGAAAGATATATATAGGATTGAATCTCCTTTTCCTTCTGCTACTTTCATGCTTAAGCAACTTTAATCTATATTAGGTATTCTCATTGATGAAGATGCAAAGCAATATAATCAGACTCAGTTGCAATGATAGTTATGATACTGTGATTCAAATCTTTGTATGACCACATACACTGTAGAAATGGATTGTTAAAATGTTCTAGGTCACCCTATTCTGTTCAATTAGTATTAATAGACCAACATATGCCCCCCCCCCCCATTTTATTCTGTATTGCTATAGTTATAAACTGTAATACATAGTTATAAACTGTAATACATTTATAAAATATATAGGTATTAGAAGCTTATGCCGATAAAGCAGCTAGGTTAATTGATGAAACTGACTCCTTATTTTCCAATACCTAGTAGTGGTTTATACAATATTACATAGTAATCCACTATGATTGCCTGATGGAATTTTTATGCTCATATTTGTTTGAGTTACCTTACAAATGCTTTACTGTTTGTAGATACTACATTTAAAGCAGAAGCTATTTTTGTATGTTTTTGGTGTGTGAGATGGTGTTAAAGGGTGGTTTAGTTAATTTATTAACTAAACCTGCAATTTTAGGTTCCGTGTATGTATGTTTTCTTAGGGTGGCCACTGTGGTGCAGTAGTTATCGTTGTCGCCTCACAGCAAGAGGTTCTCCAGTTCGACCCTTGGCTGGGGTGCCTTCTGTGTGGAGTCTGCATGTCCTCCCTGTGGTCGCATGGGTTTCCTCCAGGTGCTTCGGTTTCCTCCCACATCCCAAAGACATGCTGTAGGTGGATTGGACACTCTAAATTGGCCCTAGGTGTGAGTGTGTGCATGTGTGTGCCTTCTGTGGAAGGTTGGACACCAGGCTGGCAACTCTACACCGTAAAACTCCACTGCCAATCATGAGAGGACAAGTGATCTGCTGTGGCGACCCCTAACTGGAAAAAGCCAAAAGAAGAAGAAGTATGTATGTTTTCTTAGTTATTGGTTTCAGAATTTGTTTCTAAAGATTTTTGACTCGTCCATGATACATAACTTCATGAATTACTTCAAGTCATTATACTTGGAAGGTATTATTAATGCTCTAAATATAACTTTAACAAATGATGATATATAAATGCTTGTCATTAAATAGTAATGGCTTAAAAAACAATGTCAGAATAGCTGGTTTAATTCAATTCATTAAAATGCACAGAGCTCAGATAAGCTTCTTGCAGGAAACCTACTTGCTGGAGAAGGATTTGCAAAATTATCATTTAATGGTTTTACAGTTCTCATGGATTCCTGCTTTAGAGCCAAAAGGAGAGATACTCTTATACTATGGAACAATACTTATACACTACCTAAACTTTTAAATACCTTTTCAGATAAAGACAGAATGTTAAGCTTAGTAGTGCTAGTAGTTAATAAGAAAGGTTTCACACTGGTAAACTCATATTGGATTTCTGGTCTAGGAACTAAATATGTGAAGAAATACTTGAATCTCATTACTTTATATGCAAAGGGAGAAATTATTCTGGCGGGAGATTTCAATTGCTTGTTATCAGATGAAGACACCTCTAAAAATAGTAAGGTTAAACAATGACACAAGCTAAAAAGGTAAGCAGTTTTATAGCCTCAATAAATTTTAGAGACATACATAATTTAAGAATTCAAAATTCACATCAATACACTCATTATTTTTTCTGGTTTGGCACTCAAACTAATATTGATAAAATTTTTGTGTCTAACACTCTTTACTCTAAAATAAGTGATGTTGCAATACAGTCATACCCACTCTCTGAACACAATGCCTTTTTGTTCAGCTTGACTGTGAAAAAAGATGATATGATAATTTTTGAAAGAATCACAACCAATGTTACTAAGTTAAAAGGTTTTAAGGAGTGGTTATTAAAAGAAATAAATGCATTTATGGAAAACAACAATAATGGTGAAGTAACGGATATCATACTCTGGGATGCATTAAAAGTTCACATCTTTAGTGGAGTTAAAGCTTGGTATTTTCAAAAGAGAAAGGAATGGGACAATGAACTTTCGGATTTACAAGCCAAAATAGATAAGTTGAAATTAATTTAAAATCAAATGATAAAGCAGTACTTACTGAAAATTCTAAGCTAAACCACAAATATTTAGAAATATTGAATCATAAGGTTGTTATAAGCTTAGAAAAGATTAAACTACAGTCCTATTCAGTAACCGCCAGACATTTACATAAACTAGCTATCAGATCCAAACAAATTAATAAACAAAATCATATTAATGAAATTAAATACAATAATGATAACACAGTAAAAAGAACAACTGATTTAGGAGGTATATTAGAAGCCTTTATCAATCATTATTGGTCAATCAATGACTTGCAATCACCACTAGATTCAGACGATGTAATAGATAGATTTCTACAAGAAAATATCAAGACTAAACTATCAAAACAACAAAATAGTACCCTAAATAAACAAATAACCTTAGCAAAAGTGAAAGAACAAGTTAAAAATCTGAAGGATAATAAAGTCCAGGGTTAGATGGGATAATCTCAGAAATATATAAAATTCTTCCAGAGCACACAATAAAGTTATTATTAAACACATTCTCCGTGGTTAAACAAGACTTAATTTTCCCTCCCTCGTGGAAGTACTCAATAATTCCCCCATTCTGAAACAAGGTAAGGACCCCCAACTATGTGCATCCTATAGACCCATATCATTGTCATGTCTACCCTGGCCAGAAGACTAAAGAATATATTACCCAAATTAATACAGTTTGATCAAACTGGCTTTATCTTACATAGAAAAGTACACAACAATATTATTAAACTACTATCTCTAATAGGCATTGCAAAAAAAAAAAAAAAACAAGAAACAATTAACTATTATTAGTCTGGATATTGATATGGCGTCCAATTCCCTTAGTTGGTCATACTTACAAAAAATCTTTATAGAATTTAACTTTACTTCAGATATCACTAAACTGATATTAAATATTTATAGTGATTCTAAAGCATTTGTTAAGATTGGTTCATGTTTATCATCCCCAGTAAAAATTCATAAGGGAACTAGACAAGGTTGCTCTCTATCCCCATTATTTTTCACTTTATCTGTGGAAGCTTTTGCTTCCTTTATTAGAAATAACCCAAAAATCAAAGGATTTCAAGTTTATAAGGGATACTGTCCAAAAGTTCAGCTTTTTGCTGATGATATTCTACTCACATCCAGTGACATAAAAGGCTCTTTACAACATATCATGAATGCCATAACTCTATTTGGAAAAATCTCAGGGCTCAATTGTAATAAAAATAAAACCAAAACACTTTTAATCAATAAGAAAATAAATAGTAATTTAAAGAAATACAATACATTCAACTGGTAAAACAATACAATAGATTATCTAGGAATAAGTATTAAGAATAAATGGAATGTGACTATTAAATTTAACTTCACTAAACTGGTAGCTATAATCAGTGACTTGACTAAAAAGTGGAACAAAATGTTTTTCACCATGGAAGACAGACTTACATTAATAAAAATGATTATTTTGCCCAAGATTTTATTTTACATACAATCCTTGATTTTACTTCCTCCTAAGAAATTCTTTAAACAAATAGATTCCCTATTACTAACTTTTCTATGGTTCCCAAAGAAACCAAGAATAGCCTATAAATGGCATGTTAGAGCTTGGGACAGTAATGGGATTGGCTTTCCCAACATAGAATTATATTCCAAATCTCTTATTATTAACATAATACTACACTGGATTTCATCCATATACAGCTATAGCTGGAAACAACTACATGAAATACATATAACTTCCTCTGAGAACTCAGAAACCCAGTTTAAGGAAACCTTTAGAATTAACAAAATATTTTGGATATTCAGTGAATATTTCTTATATAATAAGAAATTTAGCCACTTCTCACATGGTATAAACCAAATATTTTATATTTTCAAAAATATAATTGACAACAATTATAGTCTAAAGAACACCGTTTTCATTACATTTCTCGTAGCTTATACACCAGATTGCCTAGATACCTTCAATATCAATAAGATGCAGAATCTTAAGGAGAATAATCTAAAGTTTTGGCACCAGTTTATAGACAATAAGAATATCCAACCAATGAACTTTCTCTTAGCCAGATATAATGTCTGTCAAGATAATTGGCTCTGTATTCAATCTTTAAGACAATTTGTTGAAAATAAAGTGAGAGTGTCAATAAATCTGGAAACTGAAATTATACCAAGATTGATACAGCTATTCATATGGTGTAGTTTGATGAACATTAAACATACATTAAGCATATCACCTGTATATAAAATCCTACGAGAAGACTTGATTACTTTTGACCAAGCTTTTTGGAATTACTCCATAAAGATTAATGGTGAACCTTTATCTAACGATAGTAAGAAACAGTTATTAAATTCAATAAAAAACACTTCATCATCTTTTTATTGGAGACTATATACCTGGAGATTTATTCATAGAAGCTTTTACACTCCATACAGAATTGACCTTATAACCAAGAGTAAAGAAAGCAAATGCTGGAGGTGTGGTGACATTCTTGAAGCCAACTGGGTTTATATGTTCATCGAATGTAGAACTCTCACACAATAATGGAGTGATTTTAGACATTTCGCAAAAGCACTGTGGTCTGAAAACTGTCAAATTACTAGTTCTTTAATATTATTCAATGTCCGTACCACAAGTGTAATTCCTAGCCATCAGTTACCTGTTCTTTGGTTATTGCTCGAAAAATAATTGAACTGGAAAAATAAGCAAAATCTTATGTTTACTGAGTTTATTTCAATAGCAAAATCTGTATGTAAAAAGAAATGCAAACTATTTATCAGAGATCATGAAATGTAACACACAAAATACTAGCTTGCCAGAAATTGGAGAGATTGTTAGATAAATATTGATTACCTTTCTTGGATAAAACAAATGTTTATCATGGATGTTTGTATATAGTGTAAATAGTTATTATGTTTTATATTGTTTATTTTTAATACTTTATGTCCATGTTTGTTAACAAAATTTAATAAAAATGTTTTTGGAAAAAAAAAATACACTTCAAGTCTGGTCAAACAGGACAATGCACTTGAGCTGCTCCATGTTCAAATCACCATAGGTAAAATCCAATGCCACTTCCTTGCAATCTAGAGGTCCCCCTCTATAACCAAGAAAACACATACCATGTATTTAAACTTATTAGAAATACTTGCCATCCAACCTAATACCATATTCATGGGTGACTTTAATTACCCCACTATTAACTGGGACTCCTATATGACATCAAACGTACATGCACATAGATATCTGGATTTTGTAAACACAAACTCCCTGAACCAGATAGTCAACATACCAACCAGGGGTGCAACCATACTGGATCTGGTTCCCATTAATATGGGAGACTGCTGCACACCCCCTATTGTAATGCTTTCCCTGGTAAGGTCAGAACACAAAATGGTCTCCTTTGAAGTAAGAATAAAACCTGGAACCCAGCTAAACCTGGACTATTCAGGAACTACTCTAATGCTAACTTCCTGCTGTTAAGTGAGAGACTGGTAAAATTCTAGCCCCAATAAATCTTGAGAACGCTGCCGCCTGTGCAGAACTGTTCAGAAAACCCTGTACAAGCATATTAGTAGCTGCTTAGAGGCAGCTGTACCCACCAGGAAGAAGTACAGAACTAACTCAAAAAACAAGCTACTATGGTGGAATCACAAAATCAATAGGCTGCATAGCAGGAGGAAGAAAATCATGGCAAAAATTAGGAGGTGCAGCACCCAAGCAGGATAAAAGTACTCTCATTAAACTAAACAAACAACTCAGAGGACAAATAATGGGCCGGATTCACGATGGCTTGCATGGAGTCTAAGTGTAGAGTAAGACTCCATGCAGCCATCATGTCTGACGAGCGATCCAGGAACAGCCTGTAGGGGTGTGTAAGAGAGCTCCTAAAATGGCTCTTACACAGACAGGGCAGGGATATGCAAATTACCTCAATTGCAGGTGAAAGGCATGCAAATGAGGTAGATTTGTGATTCAGGAAACCCGTACCTGTCCGAGTAAGAGCAGGGTTATTTGCAGAAATGTACTCAGTTGACAACTGAGTACTGTTCTGCAAATAGCAAAACGGAGCCGTGACAGCTCCAAATAAAGGTTGCATCCAGTGCAAGAAGCATGCCAATGGCCAAATATATGGCCATTGGAAATGTTTCCTGATGCAATATAAAAATAATTTTTTTCGCCGATTTCTGATGTTTAAGCATAGCGGAGCGCCGCACAAACGGGCTGTGCTCTAAAACCCAGAATACTAAAAATTAAAACCCACAAATGTGGAATTTATAGAAATTGTTAATGTACAATGCAAGGGAATGGCAGGCTGAAGACAACATGGCCACCGAGTAGCAGTTGCTAAGGGGGGAAGCTCAGTCTAAGACGTAACCAAGCATTAGTAGGCAATCCTATGTAAATGAGTGTTAGGATAGTGAATCGCAAGTTTACATAGCAAATGAGGACAGTCAGTGGAGTGTAGGAATAGGATATGGGGAGTAACAGAGTAGAAGATAGGTGACATCACAAGGGGGGTATGTATGAAAGATGTGAAGCTCATTGGAGCAGAGTGGAATGTGTCAACTGTTATTTATACATCATGGAAAGAGGTGTGTCAACAGATAGGCTAGGGAAAGGCAAGAAATGGAAGGTGTATGCCGTATATAACACCAAAGTTTCTTTTTGAGCGGGTATGTGCGCATGTGCGCACGTGTAAACCCGAGTAAGACAGTGTGCACGCGTGTAAGCGTGAGTGCGCACGTTTAAGCCGGAGTAAGCATGTATAAGGCTGTTTAAAGAGTTGTAAGTGCGTTTGTGTTGGTGTGCGTGCGTTTTAACCCGAATAAGTAAGTTTTAGTCCGTGTAAGCATGTGTGCACGCGTGTTAGCAGCTGTGCGTGTGTTTGCGCTTGTGTGCACGGCGCTCCCCCCTGAGGAAACAGAAAGGAAAAAGGAAGCACAACAAATAGTAGGAAGCTACCAGGGAGTACTTGCAGAGCTAGCAGGTGAAAACAATCAGAATCAGGCAATTACACAGGCAATACACTAGCCCAACAAAGCCTAGCACTTAAAACTCTGCAAACAACAGTCCATTATGTTTCTCACAAGAGACACTGCAGTAAGCTAATAGAAGTGAAAACTGAAAAAGCTTTACTGAGACAAAGAAATGTTAGGGGCTGCCATTGCTGTTATAAGGCGACATATGCAACATGCTGGGGGTGGTGACAATGGAAATGTTGCAGAACAACCCACAGTGAGGAGACGGAGAAGAGTGTACAGGCCCAGGGTAACCTACCAGGGGCTACATGAGCTGGAGATAGTGGAGCGCTATAGAGTGGACAGAGACCTCCTGCAGCAAATTGTTGAGCTGTGCAGACCACGCCTCACACACAGAACCAACAGAGGGGATCCCATCCCAGTGGAAACCAAGTTAGTGTTGGCCTAAGAATACTAGCAACGGGTACCTTCCAGAGACCAACTGGTGATATGATGGGGATATCACAGACATCAGCATCCAGGGTACTACAACAGTTTCTGGATGCCATGTCAGCACAAGTCGGTGATCATGTATATTTCCCCAATTCCCATGAGGTATTGGCCAGCAATATGCGTCTCTTCCAGCAAATAGCGGAATACCCTGAGGTAGTGGGTGCAATAGACTGCACGCACATATGCATCAAAGCACAAGCCGGTGAGCAGGGTAGGGTCTACTTCAACCGCAAGGGCTTCCCCTCCATCAACTGCCAGGTCATGTGTGATGCCCAGGGCATAATACTGAATGTGTGTGCAGGCTGCCCTGGAAGCTACCATGATTCCCATATCTGGCATCTGACACAGCTGTACCAGACATATGCCAATGGGGACATCCCACATGGTCACCTAGTGGGGGATGCTGCCTATGCACTGGAGCCGTGGCTGATGACACCCATCAGAAATGCACACACACCTGAACAGGAACGCCATAATGAGGCACACGCACAAACACGTAATGTAATAGATCGTGTGTTTGGGCTGCTCAAGTCATGGTTCCGGTGCCTGGACACATCTGGTGGAGTCTTGCAGTACTCACTAACTACATGTACCCAAATTGTCATGTTATGTGCTATGCTACATAATATGATCCTGCAAAAACAGCTGCAGCAGGACCAGCATAGGCCTGGGCCAAACAGCCCCCCACCATTGCCAAGGCCATCACAGGCAGAGCGTGACTCGGACTAGGAACAACCTGAGCCTGCCCCAGTAGGCAGAAGGAGGCGTGCCCAGTATGATTTGGCCTTGGCAAAGAGGCAACGCATAGCACATACACTGGCTCAGTAGGAACTCTGGAAATGATACCTCTCTCTGGCTCGCACATAAAGTAAAAGGGATGCCTAAGTTGACACTACCTGCTTCCAAACATGTGCAGGGAGTGCAGCATGTGCATCCGACATAGGCAGCCCTGCAGCACCACCTAAGGCATGAATGCCATGTGTTAAGCAATATAAAGCAGTGCTAAACAGCCATTACCACCATGTAGTATATGCAAACAAAATCACACACACCAACTAGCACAACTGTGGTCAATGTTCAGTAATATTGGGCAACGTCCAGCATTGTTGGTGAATATTGAGCAATGTCGGACAAGCCTGGTCTAAGTAGGGCATAGCTGAACAAAAGCCAACATGCTCATATTTTCTTAACAGGCCCTTAAGCAGTCTGGTCTGCTCAGTATGAAAATATAAATCAGTGATGGGCCTCGAACCCAGGATACTGTGCACTATAGCCAAAGTACTGAACCACTAAATCATGACAGTATTGCAGTGGTCCATGTATGACAGAATGTTGATAAGTCTATGCAAAGTATTCCATGGAAACCCTGCAGGCACAGCATAATCCTTGTTGAGTTATGACACAAAGGTGAGTCCTACAGTGAGAACAGAACCTGACTTCCAACACACACAGTATAAATGTTAATATTGGTCATGTTCGCACACATCAACAAATGTAGTGGACCTCAGATAGCAACATACTGAAGGGTCACACTGGGCATGCTCACACACTTGAATAAATGAGACAAATGTCAGGCAACAAAACATGGAATGGCAGAACTGGGCATGCTCACACACTTAGGCCATGTCTGAGTACAGCAGTGGGCCATGCCTATCTGGCAGTTGCATGTGTTAACCCAGGAACCTGTCACTATACAGCAATCCGTCCTGTGCACACAGTTATATGACAACACACACATCTATAATATAGTGGAACCCTGTCATAATCAAATATGTTCTGCAGATACCAAATTTGTTCATGGAAAATGGTAAAGCAAAGATGATAAAGACCTGCAAACAGTATCAGCAATAAACATTGTGCATCTTGAACATTAGCATAGGTTCAGATGTCGATACTAGGCTATCTGCCCTAGGGCATGTACAAGCCTAGGCAGAGTGTGTTTGGCATTCGCAACCCTGTCAGATTACTGCACTGTGTGTCTGAATAGTAGGTCACACAAGATAGCCCATGTACATTTAGGCTAGCGTGCCTCTGTCTAGCAGGGGCACAGAAGATATCCCAGGGGTAAATATACAATCACCCATACAGTAGTCAAGATGTCTCCAGTAGGTGGTCAGTGGGTGGCTCTACCTATGTGAAACTGTGATTACATTCTGTAGTGTGTGGAGCCTCTGGGATAATAATCTGTCCCTCCACAATGTCCTATTAACATCTGTGCTGAGGTATACGTCCCTGGAGTGTGTAGCTCCAAGGGAGTTGGATATCCTGAGGTGGAGCATGTCCAGTAATTCTGGGTTGGGTATATCTGTAAGCAACAGGCACATATCATATCTGAGTAGGTGGTAAGCAACTGAGTAGAGCTGGAGTTACTGCATCTGAACTATGCAGGGCATCTGTGTGAGTCCCTATATCTGCTTGGTGAGGACCTTCCATGGCCAGTACAGTTGCTGCAGGTGTCAGGTAAGGTACACCCCAAATGTGGCATTGTAACCAAGCATGGATGTGATGAGTATAGGGGCACAACAACCTCACTCGATCTAGATGTGAAACCATATGGGATAAGGTGGCCCACATAGAAGGTGTGTCCAACCACTTTGGCAACATGAATGTTAAAGGCGACAGTACGAACAAGTCATGTCCCCAAACTCCTAACAACTCCTACCGTATGTAATGGAGTACTACTTATGTGGTAATGTCTGGGCATGTTGTTACTCCCAAAGGGGATGACTATGCAACTAATGGCATTTAGCTGTAGGCCATGGCTCAGGCACCAGTCATCCATCTCTGTGAGACCCTGTTTGAGTATGCATGTGGCAGCTGGAGAGTTAATCATGGCACCCAGTTTGCAGTCAAGTGAAAACATGTTCAGCCATATTCCCCCATGGTAGCCTGTACGTAAGACAAATATATACTGAACAAGAGAGGTCCCAGGACCAAGCCATGTGGGATGCCATGTGTAACTGGTGTATAGTCAGACATGGCACCTGCAATTCTGACCATGTGGGTGCTATCCCTGATCTAGGTATCAATCCATTGTGTGAGATATGTGTCCATATTGACGCTCGTTAGCCTATGCATAATGGCCCAGTGGGTTATTGTGTTGAAGGGTTTTGCAAAGTTCAGGTAGGCTGTGTGGACAGCTGTCCCTATGTTGATGGACCTGTTAGCCATTTAAAGAATACAAACAGGTTCAAGAGGCAAGATCTGCCCACAACAATGCTGAAATGTGTAGGACACAGTGTCTGTAGGGTCCCTATGTCTATGTGTATGAGTCCTATGACAATATGCTCCATAGCTTTGCAGAACAGGCTACATAGGCTTATAGGCAATATTGTCTTTGGTCCGTTGTGGCACCAACTCTGTGGAGCGGGACCACTGTCGCAGTACGCCATTCCTTGGGTAAATATTCTGTGGTAACTCCGATATTGAACATTGATGTAATGTGAGGGTTGCGTTTGACATGATGCTCGTGTAGGATGCAGGCTGGGACACCATCTGGTCACATTGATACTGTGATGTACGCTGTGGGGAGGGCAGCACTCACCTGTTACTGTGTGATGTCAGGGAGGTTATACTCTGTTGGGATGGATAGTTCCTCCTTAGGGGGGATGGGTGGGAGACATCTGCACTGAACCTGTTTGCCAGGATGTAGGCAATGCCAGTGGGTTCAGGGTAGGTTTAGTCAGTATGCAGTAACTCACAGCATATCAGTGAGTGTCCACCCAGGTTCCTGACATAACTGAAGAAGGCCGTGTCATAGTTCTACATGTCTGTTGCAATTGTCTGGTAGAAGCGGTCCTTAGAAAAGTCCATGAGTGATTGTAGCTGTCTGCTAGTACAGATCACAGATGCCTTCCCAGTCTGGGATTGTGCTCTATCATGTAGTAGCTTCCTCCTGATGTTGTACAGTTTATTAATGGCTGGGGTCTACCAGACAGGTCCCCTGCCATTGTATTAGTGGATCCTGTTGTTATTTGGGATAGCACAATTCATGCAGTCCACTAGGTTTCCATAGAATGTGTATGTAAAGGATGCTGCAGTGTGAGTCGTATATGCCACTGCCCAGGATCTCTGAATGATACCACCTTGCTTCGGTGAAGTGAGATGTTGGCTCATGAGAAGTTCACCAAGATTACCCAGGATGGGTGTGTGGAGGGTATATGTATGTCCTGTGAGATACATGTATGTTCTGACCTTACCAATGAGGGGTATATGGCTAGTGTGGAACATAGAGTCCCCATGTTGGTGATGATCAGGTCCAATATGTATTCCCCCTTGTCGCTGTGCTGACTGGTTGTGCCATAGCATTTGAGTCCATAAATTGTAGCGACTGTTGGGTGAGGGTGTAGGGGCTTGAGTATTATCCCCAGTCAATATTTGTGTATATGAAGTCCCACAATATAATGGTGTTTGTGGAGAATGTCATATTCTCCATAGTTCCCATGAAAGCCGAGTGTGGTTCCTGAGTTTGGGAGTGTGTTCTGTAGCAGGCAACAAACTGAAAGGCAGTATTGCACAATGGTAGTTGTATATGTATGGTCTGTGATGCTTTGTGCAGTGCTACTAACCTGGAGGTTTGTGTATCTGTGATGTATATGGATACTCCCCCTAGTTGTGTTGTCTGTTCCAAGTCCTGTTGTCAGACAGCATGGTATGAAACATAACCTGGTAGTGCTGGTGTGCATAAGCGAGCCTGAACCAGGTGTCTGTCAGTGCACAGATATTGCTATCCTCCATACTGAGGAGAGTCCTGAGTGGCCACAATATGAGGTTAACACAACTGTTGTTGAGCAGCATTACCCTTAGTTTCATTTAACCTGTAATGTCTATGGAGGTGGGTTTGTCTTCTGAGCCCTGCTTAGAAAAGGCACTATGTGGTAGCAAGAGCCATAGCCAGCATTCCAAAGTCCAAGGGTGACAGGTGCAAGCTGTCCATAGTGAAGCTACGTGGCATGTTGAGCATGTCACCATACACTGACAGACACTGTATCCCCTATGAATGAAACAAATGTGTTAGGCAACTGTTAAATGTGATATGTGTGTCTGTATACTGTGACATCATAATTGGTGGGTGTAAGATGCTAGACAAGGTCAGGGTCATACTGGCCTGGGCTACATGATCAGAGTGTTCCTCCATGTATCATGTCATGTGGTCCAGGGAGTAACGTCTGAGGTTATACACACCAGCATGGACAATGATGGTGCCAGTCTTGTACTTGCTTTGGAGTGACCTGACTGCCTGTGTTATGCGGCAGATCCTGGCACCCAACAGACAGCCCAAAGTGACTATTCCCTTGTTGGGGCTGGTGAGTGGTACGTCAGTGTGTCTGACAATAAGTGTCGCCTATTACAAGTGTATTAGGTGTGTTGTTTAGCCCGAAGGGCAGTGACTGTGTGGCACACTGACATTGTGAACATTGTGATATGTGGGTATTGTAGTTGGGTAGCAGGTGTGTGTATGTGTGTCTGCTTTGGAGGTCTCTGCTGCTTAGGTAGAGTACATTTACAGCATCCGAGTATGTCTATGTGTGCTAATGTGGTTTGAGTGCTGTTGCTAGAGGATATGTGAGACTGATATGTGGTGTATGTGTTTACCTTCATCACCTGATAGACTGTGCCAGTCATGGGTCGAGAGAGTTCAGTTCCCTGTATGTCTATATAGGTGCATCTCACACATATATCTGAGTTTGTTGGGAGGAGGAGAGGGTTGTCTGTGTACATGAGGCAGATGTGACATTGTGTCAATATCACAATATCCACCAGACGGACTGAAGAGTACACACAAAACTGACTCCTGGACATGCCAGGATATTATCATGACATACTCTGTAGCCTGATCACAAAGGATCAGTAGGGTGTTAAGCATGTAAAAGAGTATAACAGGGATTAGTGCTCATGTTCGTTGGTGTTTTGTAAACAGTAGCTGAGAAGGAGTCCAGACTGAATATGACACCTCCTTCAGCTATGTCATAAATATCAATGTGCACCCATATATGTCCTGAGTCAGGGCCAACTGTACCTGAGTGACAATGCCGACATCATGACAGACAGGCCCATATGTACATACCCATCCCCCACTGACAATAGTCCACATCAACATACCAGGAGATATCACATGTAGAATGGATGAGCAGCTACCCCCACTGCCAAAAGCATGGCAGCAGGTGGAATACATTGATTTCCAATATGTGTCATGCACAAACTACAGAACAGACAGATCATGCACCTGAACAGTCAGCTGAGCCTCACCCCCTACACAGGATGTGGAACCGTTGAATGTGTCACAGCTACATATGGCACTCGCCACAAGTGTTGGTGCACAACACACCATGGGAAGTCAATTCCAGTACGCCTATGAGGTCTGATCTGCAAGGTCATGGAGTCTATCATGGTTGCAGTCATAAATAGAGCTATTGGAAGCTGACATACACACAACCCTACCAACTGTGGTATGTTCATCTGCGGATCATGGTTCCCAAACATGCTAGACTGTTTGCAAGGCAGCCACCCAGGACATACATCAATGAACACATCTACACATGTGTCACATAGACTTTGAAAAGCCCTTTATCAACATCCCAGACACATGTAGTATCCACAAAACCAACAAGCTGTGCATAAATATGTGTTGACATATGACGGAATGTCAATGTGTCCACAGATAGATCACACAATGTAAGGATTCTGAGGTATTGTTCAAGCTGTTGACACCTGCTGACCCACATGGACCATTTCTGGAATGACATAAAACAATGTGTACACACATCACCATGTCCAGTCTGATGATGTCACCATCCTATAATTACAGCAGGAGAAGGGAAACCAGCCAGTAAAGCAAATAGTGCGCAGTGTTAATGTGTCTCTCTCTCCAGTATCGTAACATAGTTCGGTAGGGGGTTTGAATCCTGAAAACTGTGTGTGTGTGGCAGTTTCCTTTGAGAGGTGTTCACTTTTTGGAGACTGTGAAAACCCACTAAAAGAGGTGCATTCCTCTTTGGAAAGTTTGATGATGTCACCATCCTACAAATACAGCAGGAGAAGGGAAACCAGCCAGTAAAGCAAATAGTGTGCCATGTTAATGCGTCTCTCTTTATACCATAACATAGTTAGGTAGGGGGTTGAATCCTGCAAACAGTGTGTGTGTGTGCAATTGTCTTTGAAAGGAGTGTCCTTTTTGGAGACTGTGAAAACACACTAAAAGAGGTACATTCTTCTTTGGAAAGTCTGATGATGTCACCATCCAATAAATACAGTAGGAGAAGAGAAACCAACCAGTAAGGCAAATAGCGCACCGTGTGAATGCGTCTTTCTCTAGTATCATAACATAATTAGGTAGGGGTTTGAATCCTGTAAATGCTGACTGTGTGTTACACTGTTGGTCAATACAGTGTGGAATTTGCTTTTACCATTGTATGACATAGTATGATGACAACAGTAAGTGCATTGCACACATCAGGTATCTGCGTGGAAAATATACATGTGGACATGTCCCCTCAATCAGTACATAGGTGTGAAGCCTGCATACTACATGAATACATTTGTTTCCATTGACAGGTTGTGCTGCTGCTTCTCAGATCGTAGGTCACATATGTATGTATGTGACATGGCTGTCCACTGTTGTGTTCTGTGGCCAAGGTCATCTGTGGCACACACACCCATGACAGATACTTAAGAGTAGTGTGAGTGAGGGTATATGCCCGGGGTATATGTCAGACATGGTCATACCAACAAAGTCTGCCAAGAATGGACAGTCTTTATAGGTGTATGACTACCTTGTGGATATGCATTCAGGCCTCTAATGTCTTATGTGATACACCTTGGGACTCCACAATACCTATGGATATGTGGATATCAAGGGACACATGACATAACATGGGTCTGTATGTACACAATGGTACCCAACATACATGTTGAGGGCTACCACCTGTGTGCTACTGATGGGATAGTATGTATAGTACATGAGGATGACTATGCCATAGTTGGCTTACTGCTATACAGCATGTATCAGACAACAGGTATCTGTCTGTATGATACCCTTGTGTAGGATATGCGTCCCATCCAGGGAATGCATTGTAGGCCAATCCATGCATTCCCAGATTTGGATGAACACATCCCTAGTGTGTCTGCATGTACCTAAGGGGGCTATATGACACACAGTTTTGTCACAGTAATGGGTGGTGGTCATTACCACTGGTTAGTGTTATAGTGTAGCACCGGAAGGATCCAATTGATACTGGGTTCCCTACTACTGTGTGTCATTTGTCAGGACATCATCCAATGATTGCTTATAGTCATGCTGTTGAGGTTGTGTATACTACCAGACCGCAAATCATTGACAGATATTAATGGTATCACCCACAGTATAGTGTCAACCCATGTCATGCACACGTCTACCCATGCTAGTACATAACTGTAGTAGAATGCATACTGGCCATTGAAAGATGCTATGAGATGTTAACAATGTGTACAAAAGGGTATGCCACACATCCCATGTATCCACTATGCATGTACATCCAGACAGTGTGCACCCACCATGTTCACTGATGTACACTTGATAATCTGTACTGCACACATCACACATGTACTATCCACTCACTAACACATGCTGGCAACACATCACGCATCAGCCAAGTGGCACATGGGTGGATAATACATACTCAGACCTAACAGTGGTGTAAACAATGCTACATTGTCAATCAGAGCTGTGATGCATAATGTCTGCTCAGATATACCTACAAGGATGTAGTTACACTTCCTTGTTGACAACTTGCTATTATTGCTACACTGCTATAGTGTCACCCTGTGCATCAGCACCATGTTAGCCTGTCCCTCCATCAATAATGCAGATGACAGGAGGCGGCACAGGTATCATCATATGCACAGGGCATTTTGTTGTTTGCCAGAGCCTGACATTGACCCATCCAATCGACGTGTGTGTGTGTGTGTGTGTGTGTGTGTGTGTGTGTGTGTGTGTGTGTGTGTGTGTGTGTGTGTGTGTGTGTGTGTGTGAGGGACAACAGTACAGCATGGGCCAATGCTGATGTAATGTGTGTGTGTATGTGTGAGCCCTAGTTGTTTGCTTAATGTGTGTGTGTCTGCATGCACACAGCTCCACCATATGGCTTCCATATATGGAGGTGTGTGGGACAGCCACAGACTGTACTTGCTAGGCTGTACAGATCACAGTCTCCGGCCACAGACACAGTACCTGTGCCTGGCAGGGGTGCTACAGACAGTATTGGGTACCAACCCTGACTGGGTACTGTCATCAGAGGCAGAGGCATGACGACTGGACCCATGGCCAGAGCCATGTGCACATGGTCTACTGGGACGGTCAATGGACAGGCCAGCACCAGCATTGCTGGGGCTGGTACTGCCACTATGGGAGCGGCTGTGAACTGTGGGCCGTCCGCAACAACTGCCAGCTGTTGCTGTTGCTGGCATGCATCCGCGTCGACATCGCAACTGTCCTGCACAGTCCTGGCTCAAGGAAGACCTGTTGTGGAGGGCATCTATTGTCTCCCCCAACATTTATCAATGACCTCGGTGTAAGTCCGGATGGCACCGGCAAGGTCACGGATGCTGTCATTGATAGCGGTGTAATGTGCCCTAAGTCCCTGCCTTGTGTACTGTTCCATACGTACTTGAGCCTGCATTACAGCCTGGAACATAGTGGTCATCGTAAGACCTGTGAGGGCATGCCTGCCAGGGGCAATACGACCAGTGGTTGCTCCCCCGAGAACCCCTGGACCTCTGCCTATCTGGTACCATTCCGGGTCTATGGCTATGACTGCTGTGAGGGGATGCAAGTGCCATGGGTACCACACTCTCCTGGTCAATGCCAACTGTATGCTGTCCCTCACCTATGGCCATTGGTGGTGAGGGATGTAATGGCAGTATGAGTGTGCACATAGATGGGGTTGAACGCTGTGCACTGTCGACTGGTGGACCAACTTCAGACCCTGTCAAATCTCCCTGTGCCACAATACATGTGTCATCATCATCACTATCCATGGCAGTGGCGTCAGGTCACCTGCTGGTTTTGCCAACCCCTAACTCAGCACCTGTGAGAGGAAGACAGGAAACACACTTTACAGTCTGCACATGCACACATGCACACATGCACACATGAACACATGCACACATGCACACATGAACACATGCACACATGCACACATGAACACATTTATTTATTTATTTATTTATTTATTCCAGTTTGGTGACCGGGAAGGTCCACTGGACTCGAGAGCTCGTTCTCAGTGGAGGCCCGGGGAGAAAAACTCCACATAGCAAGTTACATAAAGTATTATAATGTTCATTTTGATTAAGCAGTGAAGTTCTGTATCACAACTTACCTAACAAAATAGACATGTAGAAGTATCATGTTGCACCTTCACATAAACAAGTTGAAAAATAGCAATAGAAAAAGAGTCAATATAAGTTACATTCAAATATGTAGTTGTACACTTTTTTTTTTTTTTTTTAAATTGAAGGAAGGGTAGTTGCTAAGGGTGAGAGGTAGGGGCGAGATTAGTTGTAGTTTCTAGGCTGGGTATAAGTGAGGGGTGATTAGGAGGGAGGAAGGTCAGCCAGGAGAGAAGGAAGAGGGGAGGTTGGGAGGTGAGGAGAGAGGAGTGCAGTTACAATGCCTGTGATGAAATAGGTAGGAGTGGAGTAGTCTTTTGAAAGTGTTTAGGTTGTCACAAGCTCTCAATGTGGAGGACAGGGAGTTCCATTTTTTAGCTAAGGTATGGGAGAGTAAAAGTTGACCAGCAGGGTGTTTAGGTTTGTGGATAGCAATAAGGTTTTGATGAGTGGATCTAAGAGGTCTTGGGGGGCTATAAGGTAGGAGGATATTGCATAAACATGGGCAGCTGGTGGGTTGAAATATTAATTTATGGGCTGTGACAATTTGGAGGAAGTTTAGTTGATTAGAGAGTTCAAGCCAGTTTAGAGTTAGTAGTGAGGAGCAGTGGTGAGAGGAGGCCTTTGCTTTTGTGGCAAATCTGGAGATTTTGTTGTAGCATACTTCTAGTTTGGAGGTAAGAGTGGAAGCTAGATTAGTAAGTAATGGAGCGCCATATAGAAGGGATGGGAGAAGATATGTAGTGGCCAGGGTCAATCTAGTGGAGGGGAGAGGAAGTGATTATTTCTGTAGAGTAGGCCGAGTTTTATGTGGGTTTTTTTGATGTTTTGTAGGATCTGGGTGTTGAATTTTAGGTGTTCATCAATGGTGACCCCTAAAAGTTTGGCAGAGGGAACAATATCAATTATAGATTTGTTAAGGCTGGTAATTTCAAATGAGTTTTTATCAATGGGATTTGCTTTGGAGGGAGTGAATAGGAGGATTTTGGTTTTGTTAGTGTTGAGTGAGAGGTGGTTTTGGAGCATCCATTTTTCAGTGGTTGAAAAGGCAGATTGAGTTAGTAATTTGAGTTCATATTGGTTGGAAGCATAGCAGATCAGGGTGGAGTTGTCTGCATATTGGACAATTTTGGTGTTTGGAATGGCTTTGTGGAAATCATTAATGAAGATGTTGAATAGAAGAGGGCCAAGAATGGAACCTTGGGGAACTCCTGTGGGTGTTGGAAGGAAGGTGGAAGTGGATTGGCCCCATTTCACTGCTTGGGACCTGTCAGAAAGATAGCTAGAGAACCAGGAAAGAGTATTTGGGGAGATATTAAGGTTGGATATATGATGTAGAAGATGAGTGTGCACACATGTGCACATGCACACATGCACACATGAACACATGAACACATGCACACATGCACACATGAACACATGCACACATGCACATATGCACACATGCACACAGGAACACATGCAGACTCCTCACTACAGCAGATACACACACACACACACAACAGCAATCCAAAACATACTCAATAGTGGTTGAAGGTGGGTGACAGTATCACAAGGCAAACAGTAGCGTCGCACATGTCAGCATGCAGAATAAGTGTTGATCAAGTCCATGCAGTGTGAGTGTAGACAGCCATAGTTAATGACAGTGTACATGGCTGTGGTGCATGTGTGTACATATTCAGTGATTGCCTACACCCTGGAACACAATGTGTACAAGGACAAGACATTTCTGTGCAAGTATTATAAGCTCTGCAATGTCCTGTGCACCATCACTCACAGGTATACATACCATGGCTGCATGTGATATCTGTGTGTCACATGGATTTCCATGTCTGATTGCAGTGTCTGTGTCTGTAGCAGATAATTGTGGACACAGGTGTAGCACATGCATGCTATGTACACACACAGGATGAATGGTGCATGTGTACATGATGGAATACCAGTCCTGGACATGGCCATTGTAACTGTATGGGGTGTAGTACCATTAGCCATCATCATCATGCATCATGTGGTCACTCAAGTCCACTAAAGTGGACTAGACCACCACCTAACATGCTGTACCTGAACCACAGTACTGTGGCTAAGTTCACAATTACACAGCCATGTTGCACAAGGATGTGTGAGGTGCCCAATAGGGAGCATTGCCTAACATGACTGTGTTATGTGTTGAAGAGTGTTGTACAGCCCCATGCTAGGCCCCTACCCCTCAGGTATAATATGTGTGGTGTGTGGATGACTTGGGATACTGAAGTATGGCCTGGCAGCTTGTGTCCAGTTACATGTCTAGCATGTTGATGTGTACTGCGTATGACAAACGTGTTATGTTGTGTACATGTGTGTCAACTATGTCTATCCAATGTGCAGTACAGTGTTGCCACATTTGTGTCTGATGCTCTGTACATTGCATGTGATTGAGGCAGCTACTGACTTTACTGAGATGTTTAACATCTCACAACAAACATGTACTGCCTGCATTATGCATAGGTGTGTTATGTGTACATGGCCTACACCTCACCTATGACATGCACATTTCAATACCAACTTTAAAGTGTTAACACACTCACCAGCATGTGTCGTCTGCCCTGCTGTCACACCAGAGGGACCTACAAGAATATGACACAGTTTGTCAGTGGCCACAACTGTGGCATTGTTACTGTGAGTGTGCTAAACTACAGTAGAACAACAGGCATAGGTGTACAGATACTATTCACAATATCAGTATTGCACACAATAGGCAGCACAACTGCTAAACACAGTACACATCTCACATATGCATAATCTAACAATACAGGTAACAGTAGTCTACAGCTAGGGCATGTTACCTGCACGCTCCATGTCACCATGCTGGGTGGCTCCGGTCTCCATGATGACATATGTATGATGTTGTTGCTGCTGTAGGCCAGGAGCCACCACACTTAGGAGCAGTTCCTCCACTATGGTGAGGGGGGGTGTATGGCCACCCCACCACCTGTGGCAAGCTGTTGTCTATGGATATTAGATGCACGCTGCCGGACATGTCTAATTAAATCACTGCAGTGATGGCGTACCTGCTCATATGTCCGGTTATGTATGCTTATGTCATTTACCCGATGAACAAGATCTTGCCACAGTGCAGTACACTCCTGGTGGTGCTGGCTGGCCCTGGAAAACAGCAGGGTATAGTGCTGAACCAGGCTGTGGTGGATTTCCTGTTCCTCTGCGGCTGTGTAGGAGGGATTCCTTTGATGAGTCATTAGCCTGGAAGACAAGTAAACGATATGTGTGAGCAAGTCATGTGGCACACTTAATATTATACAGTACAAATATCAGTTAACTGCCATATATAGCATCTGTCCGTCTGTCAGAGGATACACACATTCAATACCACATATCAGTGCTCAGCCCACAACTGGCTGACAGTGCCTGCCACACTCCATATAACAAACCAGTATACACCTGTACTCGGCACAGTGTTTGGGATCCAATGCACAGCCTTGCCACTGTGGTACATATCAAGCTAATGCATGACGAAATATGTCATCCATTGCAATGTATGTGAAGTACAGTTATAGTATAACCAGTAACCCACCCTAGTCGTTGATGCCATACCCCTACCTAACATATGTGCACAGTTGTTAATATAGCTATCATACTGCTGTAACAGAGTATACATGTTGCTAGGTACACACGCAAACCCTGCAACACACATGTGATTGTGGACATGGTACAGGCATCATTACACACACATCAGACATTCATACAACACACAAATGTATGCTGACACAGATGAGCATTTCCTGTGTACCTTACAGTACTGTGTGCCCCTATTTACAGATACCTATGCCTGAGGTATGTAATCTGTGCAGACTACAGGAAACACACAAGACAGTGTTACTAGGGAATGTGAACATACACCATACTCTGCTGTCCATATATATCTGTATATATCTATATATCTCTCTATATATCTTTATATGTATATATCTATATATATCTATATATGTATATATATATCTACATATCTATATATCTATACATATGTATATATCTATATATGTATATATATATATATATATATATATATATATATATATATATATACACACACATATATATATATATATATATATATATATATATATATATATATATATATATATATATATATATATATATATATATATATATATATATATATATATATATATATATATATATATATATATACACACATATATATATATATATATATATATATATATATATATATATATATATATATATACATACATACTTGTAAACATCCATTGCGGTACATATACATGCACATATAGACACATATACTGCCCACCTTTCATGGTGGGAATATCAATTATGAAACAGTTGTGAGACATACAATTATGTAATAATATTGCACAGTGTTGTGCAGAATGCATTTCGCTGTTCTCACGCCGTATAGCTGTAGCAGACCTCACTGGCTGTAACTCAGTCCCACAGCATTTAACCACCTCATGACATATACCTGCACTGCATGCTGTTTTCAATGCCACACACTACAACTTACATAGATATGTGCACATAGCAACCTTCAAATACATATATATGTCCAGCCTTCACTGACAGTTGCAGTATGTCCCTTGCCCTATGCACATCTGCATATACATATAGATACGGACCGCTACAACATATTGAGGGTTCACACTATGTAGAGTACTCTTCAGACACATCACTCGGATGCCAGAAAATACATCTCTGTTACATACCTTAACTTTGTATTTCTCACCTCTGTCTGTTGTACCTGTTGATGTTTTTTTTTTTTGTTTTTGGTTGGTGTCTCCAACTGCCTCTGTTTGTTTTTGTTTTGTTTGGTTGGTGTCTCCAACTGCCTCTGTTTGTTTTATTTAATTTTTTTTTTTTTGGTTGGTGTCTCCAACTGCCTCTGTTTGTTTTTCTTTTTGGGTTGGTGTCTCCAACTGCCTCTTTTTTTTTTTTATTCTGGTTGGCGTCTCCAACTGCCTCTGTTTGTTTGTTTGTCTGTCTGTCTGTCTCTCTCTCTCGCTCTCTCTCTCCAGTTGCTGCAATAATATTATTGCATGTGTGGACAGCAAATACAGGCTGCTTTTGTAGGTATCTGCACATGTGCATGTGATGGCCTCTGCACCTATTCATGTCCACCATTTAGTAATTGCATGCAGCCTGCTGTGTGGTAATTGCAGTTCTCACTGTGATTTCAGGACACTGCTATAAAATGATAGGTTAGGTAGGTGTAGGCCTTTCAGTTTAGCAAGGTGGGGACCATGCTTGTTTGCTGTGGACACTGTTGTGTCAGTCAGAAGGTTGGTATATGTCTCATAATTGAGGCTGGGTTGTAGCCAGTGAAATGCATGTTGTACTGAAACCTGACTGTTGCTTCTTCCAGTACACTCTTCTCAGTGTGTAAGTTTACTCACACCTCCTAATGCTAACACTGGAAACATGGGAGTATGTACTTTCTTTTCGAATTACAGAATTAACTGGCGTACAACAGTAGTTATTCCAATGTATTCCTATAGCTTTCCTATTTTCCCTTTACATTCACTCCTTGTAATGCATGTTATATGTCTTTATTGCAATGTATTCCTATGGGTTTCCTAGTTTCCCTTTACATTCACTCCTTGTAATGCATGTTATATTTCTTTATTGAAATGTATTCCTATGGCTTTCCTATTTTCCCTTTACATTCACTCCTTGTAATGCATGTTATATTTCTTTCAGCACCAAGTTATTGTATATCTGCTGTGGCTTAGTGGTACATCATGCAGACTGCTAAGTACAAGGTGTGGGGTTTGAGACTGACAAGGGTATTTTATTTTGCTGCTGAGCAGTACAAGGGCCTTGTCATACAGAGTGACTAAGGCACTTTTAAGCAGTTTTAAGCAGGTTTGCGCAGGTTTGCACGACGCTTAGCGACACTTAGCTAATCTTAGCTTAGCTTATTTTATGTTAGTAATACTAAGCTAAGCTTGGCGTAGCTTATAATATCTTAGCAATGCTAAGCTAAGCCCAAACATGCGCACACTGGTGCAAACCCGCTTACAACTGTTTACAAGTGCTCACTCCTGCTAACCCCCGGACTCATTTCTTTGACAGAAAAGTAAATGGGGAGTTAGGAATGTGATGATAAAGGGTGCACAAAGAGGGGAAGACAGTAGGGAAACCAGCTTGGGATGTACACAATCGGTGCGGAGAAGGTCCATAGCTGCCCATTTCTTTACCTGCAACAGCTGTGCATATGCAATACATTAGGTGGGATATTTGAAACCTTCCACCCTTGAGAGAGGGGTGAGGACAACTAAGTATGTTGTACTACCAGTTATGAATATCAGGCACATGCACTGTTTGTGAACTGCTATACTGTCATTAGTATGTTACTCACTTCTGAACAGTTTGTGGTTTGTTTGTGTTGATATTAGCACAGTCTGCTCAGGATAACTGGACATATTTCTGTACTGTGTATGCCTACCTACACCCTTTGTTGTGCCTGACTACACGGGTATATAGTACCATTGGGTAGGGGTGCAGAACTGCAGAGTGCATTATTTATTATCGTGTGATGTTTATCTTACTTAACATGCAGAGTTGCTGTGTACCTGTAAGTCTATGAAGGCTTGTAGTCTGTCTGAGTAGCTCCCACCTGTGGACATATCCAGATGGTAGACAGATGTCAGCCTAGTATTCTTTGACTGTGCACCACAGCAGTCTTTTCAGCACCTGAACAATGGCATTGTCACAGGTGGTTGCTAGCAGTACATGGCTACATCCTTTGATATTTCTGTGTTGTACTTCTACATAAAGGCATGCGTGTGGGATTCATTCTACAGCTATTTGCAGACTGTATAACAGCTGATATGCCTGTGTGTTTCTGACTCTTTCAGGCCTCAGATACTCTCACGTATATATTTGAACAGCCTCAGGGAAAGGTACATATTCAACACTTGTCTGCCTACTGTTAGTATATTTCACAAGGAGTCAGAGGGGCACAGCTAACATTTGTTTACATATCAGGGTCATCACTGTAGATCAGTCACTGTTGGGAGGTCTGGCCTGTGACCTATGCAAATATGCCAGTGTTTATCCTGCTCTGATACTGTGTGGGGTTTGTAAGCTGCTACTGTAACCTTATTCCCTACTAGCATGGCTGATTCTCTTTTCACAGTCATTTCATGCAATTCCACAACACCTGCTGGTTAAGGCCCACAGAACAAGATTTGTGTTATGCCATTCCTATTTTCCCTTTACATTGACTCATGGTAATGCATAATATATTGCTTTCAGCAGTGATCTATTGTATATCTGCTGTGGTGTAGTGGTACTTCATGCAGACTGGTGTGTTCAAGGCCCAGGGTTTGAGACTGACAAGGGTATTTTATTTTGCTGCTGTGCAGCACAAGGGCCTTGTCATACAGAGTGACTAAAGCACTTTTAAGCAGTTGTAAGCAGGTTTGCGTGGGTTTGCACGACGCTTAGTGATGCTTAGCTATGCACACACAAGCTCACACTCGCGCACCACCACTAACTACTGCTTAAAAGTTCTTATTCTCGCTAACCCCCGCGCTAATTTCTTTTAAAGAAAAGAAAATGGGGAGATAGGAAAGTGGTGAAAAAGGGGGCACGAAGACAGAAAGACAGTAGGGAAAACAGTTTGGGATGTGCAGGATGGGTGTAAGGAAGGTCCATAGCTGCCCATTTCTTTACCAGCAACAGCTGTGCATATGTATGAAATTTGGTGTGAAATTTGAAACCTTCCACCCCTGAGAGAGGGGTGAGGACAACAAAATATATTGTACTGCCAATTAGAATTATCAGTTTACATGTCCAGTGGACATGTGTGCGAATTGGGCAGATATGTATGGGGCATCATTTTTTTGTGGGAACAGATTGCCCTTTTTTTTATTTTTTTTTCAGGTGAGAGTGGAGTGTGAGGTAGAGTAAGTAGGTATATTTGGGGAGGTAGGTTGGGGAGTTATACAGACAAGACAAACAAGATGCATACAGGGGCAGAGTTTGACACATGGGGTGGGTGAACACAATTGACGGAGAAGGATGTCTGGAAATCGCACGCCCATGAGCCCATAGATGGTAACAGTGGAACTGAGATCCCCACCCATGGGCAGTCACCACTGCACCTTCACAGCCCCACGTGTGGCTGTGCTGGGGGCTGAGTAGCATGAGCAGGCTCATCCAAGAGATGTGCCACTGTCCCCTCAAGTTGGCATAGGGGATCAGCAACTGAATGCTGGATCTCCCTACGCACCACAGCCCAGACCCTTCGAAGTGTGACGGGTGGCCCTTCTCCACCCACGCTTGCACGGGGGGACGAGCCCCATCCCCTGCAGTGCTTCCATCTGAAAGTGGCACAGGACCAACGGAGGAGGGGAGCACGGGCTGGGCACCGGAGCTGCTGGTGCTAGGTGCACTCACCAACTGAGGAGGGACAGGTGGGTCCGCTGGGACCGGCCTTCCCATACGTTCTGTGATTAGGTGTGTTTAATTACAACATAAACAACAGCATTCCAGATTAGTTGTAACAGCATGCAGTAATATTCCCATTAACCCAACACACCAAGGTTCCAACAGTTGAACAGCAAGCATAACACATGCATATATTGAATGACAGTGGATATTCTGACAGCATGCAGGGATGTTTGGTAGCAACAGGCCACCATGAACGTGATGTTTGAACAGGGCACATGCATCAACATCAATGCAAATATTTATAAAACAATAGGACATATGTCCCAACAAATATTTAAGGTTACACATACCCATTGAGGTGTGGAATTGCATGGTTTATGCACATACGGTAGGGTGTAGAAAAAAACCTCAGTTAACATCTTATAATGACCTTTTAGTCTACACTACATTCCCAGTGACTTCAGTTGCATATCCCCTACCTGTATTATTACACTTGCCACCATACATTAGGTTGTGTCATGGGTTTGGCTAGTTCAATATATTCCTGACCCATATCTGACATACTAACTGTTCAGGATTCAGGTATTACTGCTACATATTTCTTGTTTGCATTTATATTTCTTTATCTACATATCTGGGATGTTTTCACATGACATTTTCACTTCGATTTGTACAGAACCCTGCACTTCTTAACACACACTCACATTTCTGATGAATAATTACATGCTACATGTGTGCCAGGTTTACTTATTCATGCCAGCCAGTAACTGACTATTGTGGACTGTATATATGTTTCACAGCTACTAGCACTTCCATCACCCACTTTATATGGGGCTGCATAGCTCTGGGTTGCCAGCGCATTTTCAAACAGTACTGTTTGTATAATGCAAGGGTACTACAACAGTTCAGACTCCATGACACAGACACACTCTGGGTTTTAGACCTTTATTAATGACATTGCACACTTTTCCACAGGCTCACTCCTTTATTTGTTTTAACGGTGTTTATGGCAGACATGTTCATGACATATTATACCTTTATTAATAGGTTAGAACAATCTTTTTTCAGGCTCACTCACTTATGTTATATGACAGTGCCTGCAGAGATATTATTCCAGACATATGTTACCTTTCTTAATGGGTTACTCCACTCTTTTTCTGCCTCTCTGATGTTTTTATCTGGCAGTACATGCAGAGGACTTATTCAGGCAATTCGATGGCTGTTTTATTGGACTACAACACATTCTTTCATGCTCTCAAAATATATTTTATATAACAATACATGCAGAATAATCACTAACGTGCCTGGTGGTGTAACCTTAGCAGCCTATCAGCATAGGCTTGCTGATTCGTAACACGGTCACCTGCAGCTGTTAAGTAAATGAAGGGATATTGAAGCATACCTATCCGTTATACATACTCCATTATCAATTCTTACATACTGCATTCCATGGGTACATACTCAGTTGTGGGGCATCCTGCATCCCACGGGCCTCCTGTATCCACTGGTTCAGGTGGTCCTGCTTTCATCTTTTCAGGTCTGCATGGTGGTGATGGACCTGCTCATCAGTCTGGGGAATGCCTGTGGCACTGGTGAGGTCATGAGCTAACCAGTTCCAAGCCTCTGCCTTGTACTCCATCCCTTGGAACTGGCCCTGTAGGAGTCTTGACTCATGATGGTGGACAAGGAGCTAAACCATGTATTTGGACTCCTCAGTGTCCCAACACTGCGCTCGGAAGCGTGAACCCTCTCCTACACCTGCCATTCTGACTGCAAATGTGTGCTACAATCAGTTATGGTGAGTATTCCCACCTATGGGGCTTAAATATGGCGCATTTCCCAAACTTTTTTGTGATTGGCTGTTTTGTAAACTTCTTGGCTGACTGCAAACCTGCTTAGTAATGGTTAAACTACCATGTGTAAGTATATGAATGTTAATAGTGGCTGCTTCCCTTATGCTGTCATGGCTTAGTGGTTCTGTACTTTGATTATGATGCACAGGGTCCTGGGTTCGAACCTTCTCATTCTTTTATTTTATTATTGTCTAGATAGGCTAGGGGGTGTGGCTGCATTTAAGCAACTTAGCTCTACGTTGCTCCCCAGTGCCCTACAGTGCCCTGGTTGGCACGGCGAGCACGTCTGCCCAAACACATTGTGCTGGGTAAAGCGCTATTAAAATATGGGCAACTCTGTTTAGCTGGGTAAAGCGCTATTAAACTATGGGCAACTCTGTTTAGCTGGGTAAAGCACTATTAAACTATGGGCAACTCTGTTTAGCTGGGTAAAGCGCTATTAAACTATAGGCAACTCTGCTTAGCTGGGTAAAGCGCTATTAAACTACGGGCAAATCTGTTTAGCTGGATAAAGTGCTATTAAGCTATGGGCACCTCTGTTTAGCTGTGTAAAACGTTGCTTAACACCAGACTATCTGGGTCCTTTAAAAATATATATTTTGTTCACTGATACATTGGCCATGTCACTGCTTTTAATACGATTTTAATCATATATGTATGGTATTATTTCAAATACTGATTTAAAACATATATAAGAAGGGGAGTGGTGGGACTCGAACCGTGAATGCCTTCTCTTTGTGCATATGTTCTACCATTATGCTATTGCAATTTGGTGTGATTCGCATAAACATTCTTTCTTACGCTCTTCCATGTCAGAATTGCTAACTCTAGCTAAGCAATGGGCACACCCGCACACACATGCGCAAATACGGGCAGCTATATTGTGGATTTAAAAAAATATATATAATTATTTACTTTATATAAGTGTGATGGGGTTTACAGTGTCAGGGAGTGTGGTGTTGGGTGCAAGTACATTTGAGAGAACTCGCTCTTGTGTGTTGACATTTTGCTTTTTATAACCTTGCAGGGGCGTGCACATTTAGACTGCTCGGCAGTTGGACACGCCCCCTGCTTTCCTACTCAGTCCGTGTAAGAGTTACAGTTGAGTCAGCATGCCCTCATGAATATTCATGGCACGCTGACATCAAACCGCTCAACTGCAGCCTCCAAGTAAGACTTATTAAGTCTTACACGAAGGATTAGTGAATCCGGGGGAAAGCCTATGAAAGCCAGATTTGAGGTAAGTTTGGCCTTCCAGGTCAAGGACAACCACAAAGCATTCTTTAGCTATGTCTACAACCGCAAAGGCAATACACAATTGTGTGCAGAGATCATTGTAAATGAAGCCACCTATACTGAGCCAGAAGATGTAGAAATCTTCCTGGCTGATAAATTCAGCCCCAGCTTTGCCCCTCACTCCCCACTTAACCTTCCCTCAGGAAATATCATTGAATATAATGCTCCCTACTATCACTAGGGAACAGGTCCTTAATGCTCTTTCTATGACCAAGAACACTGCATCAATGGGCCCAGACAATATCCCAGGATGCCTTCTAAATAGTGTGAAACATGACCAAACAGGTTCTTTGGAAGTACTATTTGACTGTAGCCTACAAACATGCTTTGTGCCTCAAGAATGTAGAAAGGCAACAGTCATCCCTCTGCACAAAGGTGGGCCATCTACAGACCCCAGAAACTACAGACCCATATGCCTTACTAGTCTTATATGTAAAGCCATGGAAAGAATTATCATGGAGATGATCAATATAGATATAGTAAACCTTCAGACACTGGACCCAACCCAGTTTGGTTTCGTCAAGGGCAGATCACGCTTACTCATCCTGGTGGACGTCTTTGAGAAGGTCACCAAAGCAATTGATGAGGGCAAAATCGTTCACACTGCCTACCTTGACCTGGCCAAGGCATTTGACAGAATACCCCATTCAGGCATCATTGACAAACTTAAGAAGTTAGATACAAACCTGTATCTCACTCAGTGGATAGCCAACTGGCTCACAGACAGGACCCAGGAAGTTAGAATTGGGGAGTCCACCTTTACAAGGAGGCCAGTCACAAGTTGAGTCCCTCAGGGATCAGTCCTTGAACTGCTCCTTTTTGGCATCTACTTCTCAGATGTCAAGGCCAATGTCAGTGGTCTCTGGCTGACTAAATTTGCAGATGATTGCAAAATAGGCACTGTCATTGAATCTCACACTGACACAAATGTTCCCCAGGAGGGGCTGACACAGACAAACAACTGGTGTCAGAGCCAAGGACTAAAACTAAATGCCAAGAAATGCATAATAGTATCCTTTGGGAAGTCATCCATCCCTGGTAAATATCATATTGACCACACTCCCATTACAGTTGACCCAGTAATCAAGGACATACGGACAAACATAGATTGTCATCTAGCCTTTGACCATCACATGTCTACAGTGGTGAGGATATCCTTCTATGTTGTGGAAATTATAAACAAAGGTATGGCATCTAAGTCCAAGGAAGTCATTGTTCTACTTTATTCGGCATTCATCAGAAATATAATTGAGTCCATAACCAGGCATATCCAACAACAGGAATGCCCACAAAGGTTCTTCAGTTAAAGAATGCACAACATAAGTAATATGTCCTATGCATAACACCTTAAGTCCCTATCCCTGTATTCTGTTTCCTACAAGTTTTTGAGGGGGGAGATCTATGTCTGGCATACAGGGTATTGTCAGACCCTACTCTGATGGACCTCCTGCATATCCACAAAACAAACAGCACCAGAATTACCTGTTCTAAAGACTTAAACCTTGCTTGTGATATAAATAAGATCTGCTGGAGAGCTAGGTATGTATCCCAGTTACTATCCCATCTATGGAACAGGCTCCCCATCCATGTGAAGCAGAGTTACTCCCTATACCAATTCAAGTACAACTTGGACAATTGGATGGAAAATCAGAAATTCATCCCTGGTTTGGCACCTATGTCTCTAATGGACACCGGTAACCTGTAAATGTTTCATCTCCCAGGCCCATACTTACACTTATCAGAGGTATCAGAACTTGTCAGAGATTTGGGATGCATGGCTAGGCTTTAAAAGGCCCTTGTGGTCTTTATTAACCAGCAAAGCAACACAGGTTGAGCGCTTTCATCCACACTAAGCAGATTTCTTCAGAACCAATTAGTGCGATTAGCTAGGTGTGTTTTTAAAGCTGATTTGGCGCCAAAAAAACAATCAATATTAATAGGATTACAAAATTGGGGAACTACAACAAAACTATATGCTATGGTAAAAAAGGAAATTGCAACTCTATGCGGGTGGTATATTTGGCTTCCTGTTCTTGTTGCCAGGCTTATTACATTGGCAAGACGGAAAGGAAGCTCAAGACCCGTACATACGAGCATATATATAAAATCAACAAGGTAGATACAAAGAACGCACTAAGTAAACACATTAGTGAAAAGGGTACCCAACATAGTTTCACTTTTAAAATCATTGACAAAATTGATGTGAACGAATATGGGGGTAACTGGAAGACAGGATTGTCGTGCTTAGAGACCAAGTGGCAGATATTGTGTGATGCCACCTCTTGGCCGGGTTTAAATGAAAGCATCAGCATTAAACCCTTCCTTCTCCTAGAACGGGGTTAGACCCACAATTACAATATGTTTTAAATATATAAATATGTTTTTTTAATATGTTTCAAATATGTTTTTTCAAACATGTATTTTGAATATGTAGATTAACCCAAGTTCAGGATAGGGATGTAGATGTTTGGTATTATATGTTTTTATACACACATATACGTGTTTTTTCATACACATATTTCTTACATAGGTTATAAATCCAAATATATATATATATATATATATATATATTATATATATATATTTTTATATAGTCTCACAAGATTTTTGTACATAGGGTGTACATTATAACATGTTTTGTTTTATATGTACAATAGTTAGTATTTTAAATGAGGAGTATTGATGTAACTGTGGTTGAATGATATGCAGTATTTTGTATGTTATTTTGTATGTTAATTGTTTTTTTGGCGCCAAATCAGCTTTAAAAACACACCTAGCTAATTGCACTAATTGGTTCTGAAGAAATCTGCTTAGTGTGGATGAAAGCGCTCAACCTGTGTTGCTTTGCTGGTTAATAAACCTGTGTTTTACTTGGATCGAGGTGTGGATATTTTATTACTGACTTCTGTGTAAGGTAGTTTCCTTACTTGGTTCCTGCTCGAGCTACAGTGATCTGGGCAGCCTTATTGTGTTTTGGTTGTTTATTGTTTCCTTTTATCCTTGTGGTCTTTAGCCTATTAAACATCTATGAACCTAATTCAGAAAGGAATCTTTATTACTACTAAGCAACAAACTTAAAAACAAAATAGGTTTACTGTACCAACCACCTCCAGTACCTTTAAAATCAACAAAATTAATGAGCATCTAATTATGTTATTTCTACATCAGCATGTTTCTTGTGACTCCCTAAGTAAAAATATCCTTGAATAAATAGTAAATGAAGGGTGGCACACTAAGCAAACTTTCAACTAGAGACTGTGTTTTTTGTCAAACTGGATACCTTCTGTTTTCAGTCTGTATGTTCTCCCTTAATCCCTACTTACTTTCTCTCAGTTTTCTGTTTTTCTCCCACTTCCTAAAAATTAGCATTCCATATACCATCAGTAAGTGTGAATGCAGAGTGCGTATATTTGTGTGTGTGAGCATGCACACACGAGCTAGTGAAAGCATGAATACTGTGTTAGACTGACAGCTTGCCCAGAATTGGATTCAATGACTTTTACCCACTGGCTGCTTGTACTGGCTTGAATGATGCCAGTACTCTGTAAAGGTTAAAGGGGATACCAGAGAATAAATGGGTGTAGATACAGTATTAAATGAACCCATAATACTTAGTCCATAAACTAGTAACATTTCTTTCAAAACAGCTTGTGAAAACTGCTGAAATAAATGCTACACTCCAATACTGAGTGACTGGTGTATTGTGTCAACTATTTTCTTAAAAAAAGAAAAACGCTTCAACAGTCTATAGGAGTTTACAGAGCAAAGTAACTGTTATAGCAAGCTCAGTTTTAGTATGCATTAGCCAGCATATACTTTTTGCCACAGTAATGTTTGTACATTGTATGCATGCAATCTATACAACCAGTGTAAGACATCACCTAGACTTTTTTTTGAAATTTCTACTTAACATAATGTTTCCATTATAAAATATGTTTTGGCCCTTACAGCACAAGTAGACCAAAGGCCCACTAGTAAAATGTCCGATTCTGGAATTAAGGCAAGCCTTTTAGTTCATGAGTCAGCATGGAAAATATAAAAATATAGCAACATCGAACCTGGCTATCAGCAGCATTATTCAGTAGAAGCCAATGCAAAAGACGAAGGTAACTTTCGTGAAGCAAAGACAAACATGTCTGAGGTGAAACCAAAGAAGTTTTTGAAAAGTATTTAACAACTTGACAGGTAGAGGTACACAGCAAATCCTGTTCATCTAACTTCTATGAAAACCTGGGAGACAAACTAAAGAAAGTTAAAGAGGAGTTTGTTCATTTCTTTGGCAAAAAGCTCAGTATTTTTACAATATCTAAACTTGTGTAGAATAAATGCTGAAAAGATATGGAGTTTTGAAAAAAAAAGTTTCTACTGTTTCTAAATAACTCTCTCAAAATGAATAACTAGCTAGATGAAATTTCAGTATATGATCAGGAAGATGCAGAAGACCTATGCCCAAAATGTCTGTGGGCTTGATAAAGAACCAGTGCATAATACCCCACTACATCCTGCAGCTCAAGCATTTTTTTCTGAGCTATGCAAAAAGAAGACATACCCCAGGATTCATGAAGCTTGCGCCATGCACAGGCGTACCGTATGTGGTATAACGCCAAATATGGCCGTCGAACGATTCAGGTACGATCGAATCCCATGTGCACTACCGGTGTACGCCAAAACTGCGCAGCCCTTGGCTTAGGTAGGCTAATCACCCCATGCACAGTGCCACACCATGCAAATGAAGGTATATAGCAATTCATGAAGTGTTGCAGGTGTAGTGTAAGCCCACAGAAATGTAAACCAAAAAACACGGTTTACATTTGCACAAACAGAACATCGGAGCTATGGAAGTGGCCCAGACATGTATTACAAAGTTAACATATGCCAATGGCTAAATACACAGCCAATGGCATAATAAAAGATGCACAACACCTAAAAAACAACATTTAATGTCATGTCCACAGTAACGCAAAGTACAACCGCAGGGCATGTGTGCGCAGACTGGAACACAAAGAAAATATATACAAATGTCATATAATTGCAATGTAATGCAAATCAGAATTTCACCATAATACGCAATGGTATGCATGGTACACCACAACCAAGCTGCAAGGATTGCTAAGGGTCTGTGACAGTGTTCGGTGTGGTAACTATGAATTAGTAGTCAATGCCATGCAAATGAGGCAGGTAATACTGAATTGCAAATGTCCCGCCGGATTAAGGATGTACCATATGGCGCAGCGCTATAACACCGAGGAGTGGCTCAGAGGTATAGATGACATCAGCAGAGGGGTGTGCCACAGTAGCTGTAAGCATATTGGAGGAATGCAAATCTGGCCTGGCCATTGCTAAGCAAAGCTGCAGGACAGGGGTGGGGAGGTAGGTATAGAATCGTTTAGCTGAGAGCACATATGGTGCCTGAAAGCGCATGTGTACGCGGATGAAAACGTGCCCAAAACCCGGTAAGTGGATGCACGCACTGTGAACAATAGCACAAACAGGAAGGTCAGGGGAAGAAAAGAGGGAAATGTTGCAGTAGGGTAATTGGAGTACAACTGAGTAATTAACACCTATTAACTCACAGTGGGCAATTGAAGGCAGCTGACAAGTCTGCTCACAGAAACCTGCAAAACAGGATAGGGGAGGCATTGGATTGCAAAGAAAGGAGGGGAGGCATTGGATTGCAAAGAAAGGAGAACTGTCATAGCAGAGCAAAGCAAACCTACAGTAGACCGGCAATAGAACACATTACGCAAGATAAGCCAGGTCTAGGAAAGTACAAATGAAAGCAGGCTGCTGGATGCATGCCAGAAAATGGTAGGTGAAACATGAAGAAATGTAAAGGGAAGGGCAAGAGGTAATCCACGGCAGCCAAATGTAATTCAACACCAAAGGCACCACAATAGTAGTTCCTGTAGTAAAACACATAAGATACCCTGTAGCTACGATAGTACATGCACACCCTATGACATCATCGATGTTCACAGCACAATAGTAAAAAGTGTGAAAGCACCCTACACACACCTGTGTATTCCCAAACACTGCACCATAGATGTTAACACATGGGGAACTTTTAAAATGTGCATTTTGGGAGCTGCCATAGCTGTGATTCATCACCATGTGTTAGAGACTGACGGTGTTGTGGAGGATGATGCCGACAACCACCGCAGGCCCCGGAGGAAGAGATGAGTATTCAGACCAAGGGTAACCTACCAGGGACTACATGATCTGGAGATAGCAGAGCATTACAGGGTGGACAGGGACATCTTACAGCAAATAGTTGAGCTGTGCCAGCCATGCCTGAAAACCAGAAACAACAGAGGCGAACCCATCCCAGTGGACACAAAAGTATGTGTAAGCTTGCGAATGCTAGCCACAGGTACCTTTCAAAGGCCAACTGGAGATATAATGGGGATCTCACAGGCATCAGCATCCAGGGTACTACACCAGTTCCTGGATGCCATGTTACCACATGCCAATGAGCATATATACTTCCCCCGAACTCAGGAGGAGTTGGCCAGCAATATGCATCACTTCCACCATGTGGCACACTACACAGAGGTACTGGGTGCGATAGACTGCACGCACATACATATCAAGTCACCCGGTGAGCATGGTAGGCGCTACATAAACCGCAAGGGATTCCACTTCACCAACTGCCAGGTCGTGTGCAATGTCCAGGGCATTATCATGGATGTGTGTGCTGGCAGCCCTGGAAGCTACCATAACTCCCATATCTGGCATGCCTCACAGCTGTATCAGGTATTTGTCGGGGGGGGGCATCCCATATGGCCACCTTGTGGGGGATGTTGGCTATGCACTGGAGCCGTGGATGATGACTCCCATCAGAAATGATGCACACACATCCATGCTAGAATGCCATAATGAGGCACACGCACAAACCAGAATCATCAGAGAGAGAGTGTGTTCAGGATGCTGAAATCACGGTTCCATTGCTTGGACACATCTGGTGGAGTCTTGCAGTACTCTCCAGGCACGTGTACCCACATCTTCATAGTATGTGCCATGCTACATAATATGATCCTGCGGAAACAGCTGCAGCAGGGACAAAATGGTGAAGACCCTCATAGCCCACCGCAATTGCCAAGGCCATCACAGGCACAGAGGGATTCAGACCACAAACACCATGTGCCAGCCCCAGTAGGCAGACGGAGGCATGCCCAATATGCCTACGCCTTGGCAAAGAGGGAACATATAGCACATACTCTGACAGTGTAGGCCCCTATGGACTGACACACCTCTCCACCTGCACACACAGTAAAATGGATGGCACACACACACGACCACCTGTAAATTGTAATGTATAGGTGGCCCACTGTGGGAATCCTACATAGGCAGCCCTCAAACATTGTACACACAACAGCTATTGGAACAAGGAAAGTCAACACCTGAACAGTACATGCGCTTATCAGCATATGTTGGTGCTGTGTGTATAGGTTCCTAGGTACATCGGTAGGTACATGCCTGATTGTCAGATGCCATACACCAAACGAGGCAAACAGTGTCTGCTGTTGCCACAACATCGAGTAACCAACTGTCGCTCAGTGGAGCAGAGGCAATCGCAGGACCACATGTGTGTAAGCACTGTTCTGCACACACTCTGCACGGATTCCCTGCTGCGTTAATGAGGTGCTCCACATAATGTAATCATGGATGTTGTGTCAAGGCATGGGGTGTACCCATGACAGGTATTCGTCACCCCAGCATGCTCCACCTACGGTCGTTTGAAGGTGTAGCACATTATCGTGTGTGGTTCACTGTGATATACATACCCAATGCTGGACCACATCCAGTAAACATCACATGGACATACCATTAATTGGACTCATCCATATGTAAACTAACTGAGTTACCCATGTGAGTGCAGTATGGAGTAACAGCTGTAGTATACTCCACATACAAAATGCCATAACACGTGTACAAATCCCAGATGGCCAAGTGGAAAATGCAGTGACCGTCATGCATGTTCCCGGTCACACGTCCTGCAAGGGATGTAACGTAATCCTGAAGGCACGGATAATGCATGTCAGATGCAGGTCATCAGATCATGTTTAGCACATGTTAGCGGGAATATGCGTTGCCCAGTGCTGGTAAGCATTGTTTAAATATGACTATACGGATAAGCGCGAAACAGAGCTAAGCTTCTCTGAATATCACGCAGATCACGGTCAATGATGTCCAGAACAGGTGACACCAGCATTATTCACCCCTGTACTAATAGTGCCTGCTCTGAAGGGTAAAATGACCACTGCCAGGAGTAGAACACACAATCATGTATACAATCACCTAACACTATGGTAGCCAAGATGTACCTACGGCAGGTGTGTAATGTGACAGGTTCAGACACAAATGTGCAGAGTCCAGGAAACAGTATACACCGACAAGTACACAATGAAAGGTGTAGTTTGCCTGTCACTTTCCCTGTCAGATATATATATATATATATATATACATATATATATATATATATATATATATATATATATATATATATATATATATATATATACATATATATATATATATATATATATATATATATATACATATACATATATATATGATACAGATAGAAAGGGTGATAGACAGATATATGTTGATATATACTGATTCACCGATATCTGCAAATATATAGATAGGTCAACGACATTCATAAAACCTTGGAGGTACAAATAAATAGGATACTGCCAACTATAGAATGTGTCACATACCGACACGCATAACCACAAGGCTGAAAGACCGAAAGAATACAGTACTGGAACACTAGAACCGCGAGTAATATTATCACGATATGAAGGGACATTTAGTTACCACTGCCGGTGTTGCATTCCACGTAGGTACTGTGTTCAACTGTGTTTGTGATTGCCGTAGTCTGTGTATGTGTGTGTTGAGGGTGCCGTGTGCATTTCCATGTGACTGTAATGTGTGTGTGTGTGTCTGCATCGTATGTCTGTTAGTGTCAACTCGGAGGTAGATCATTACGGTAGGTGTGGGTATAGCTAGCCGTAGGCATACGGTTACCACCTGTCCCACATTAGGAGGGACAGCCCCTCCCTAGGCAGTTGTGTCCTGACATAAAACATTACAAAGGGCAACTGTCCGAGATTGTAGGACATTATTATGTCCCATATATTATGTAATACTTGTATTAAATAGTTATGCCTGTATGTAAGAAACGTAAATGTTACATGCAATGTGATAAGTAGCCAAAGTCCTACAACAATAAGTATGTATTGAGGATAAAAGTATGTGCTATCCTGTGTACTGACCGTGGGTATGTGTCGGCCTGTAAACACCGATGTGTGTCCCGCAAGTGTCCCACAATGGCCATTTGAAAATGTGGCAACCCATGCCAAAGAGGTTCAGTTACCAACACAACTGCAATGACTGCAAATATCTGGGACAGAAATACACAGGACAGCTGTCATTTAGAAACATCCCTTTATATATCGCTGTAATTCTGGAGGTATGGAAGTATCAACCTCACCTGCATACTATATAGAAACCAATTAACAACGGCCCAATGTATAATCCCATAACAAAAGTTTACTAACTGATAGCTCTTTAATTAGGGAAGGAGCCCACACACATATATGGAATATGTAGAAATGCAAGCCCCACAAACCTGTATATGCTACGTACACCCACCTACATCCCCCACACTAGAAACTATAGCAATACAGACTGTAATTACAGCACAAACATCCAGTCAGTCAATTACATCTGCAGAAGCATTAACATACCTTGTGAGAGACACATTTAAAGGCAATAACTAAGAGATGAGCGATGCACTACACCATAAAACGTATCTTAATGATTTATTCAGAGCTGTATCTCAACAAGACAAAAAACAACAAACAACGGATTAGCGCTTTCAGCTATCAAAGCCTTCTTCAGATCCACATTCAAAAGCCACATCTCAATCTAATATAAAGCATATAGCCGCCAATGACAAAAAACAAGTAAACAAGCTGCTTTGCTCTAACCAATACAAGTGCTTATACAAGCGCTTCATCATCCAATGTGTTTCATTATTCTAATTAGCTTTGACTAGCAAGTTAAGATGGAAAATGTAAATTAGACTTCGCTTTCTCAAACATCATTGGTCTCAGCTAGCAAATGAAAGCAGAAATGTAAATCAGACTTTACTTGCTTAAAAATCATTGGTTTAGTTTAAACATTAGACAATACCTAGCTTTAACTAGCAAGTTAGGATGGAAAATGTAAATTAAACTTCACTTTCTCAAACATCATTGGTCTGGGCTAGCAAATGAAAGCAGAAATGTAAATCCGACTTTGCTTGCTTAGAAATCATTGGTTGGCGTTAGACATTAGACAAAACATAGGGAAACTTATATCAAAAAAGTATCACTTTCATAAGAATAAAAACCAAGTTATTCCAAGTTCACTCATCAAAAAGTGCATACGTATTTTTAAATGCTAAAATGTTTTAATTATTTATATTTCAGTAAGATATGTTTTGTTAAATGTCTTTATAGAATCGCGCTTTTTGATGAGTGAACTTGGAATAACTTGTTTTTTATTCTTATGAAAGCGATAGGGAATACTTTTTTGATATAAGTTTCCCTATGTATTGTCTAATGTCTAACGACAACCAATGATTTCTAAGCAAGCAAAGTCTGATTTACATTTCTGCTTTCATTTGCTAGCCCAGACCAATGATGTTTGAGAAAGTGAAGTTTAATTTACATTTTCCATCCTAACTTGCTAGTTAAAGCTAGGTTTTGTCTAATGTTTAAAGTAAACCAATCATTTTTAAGCAAGTAAAGTCTGATTTACATTTCTGCTTTCATTTGCTAGCTGAGACCAATGATGTTTGAGAAAGCGAAGTCTAATTTACATTTTCCATCTTAACTTGCTAGTCAAAGCTAATTAGAATAACGAAACACATTGGATGATGAAGCGCTTGTATAAGCACTTGTATTGATTAGAGCAAAGCAGCTTGTTTACATGTTTTTTGTTATTGGCTGCTATATGCTTTATATTAGATTGAGATGTGGCTTTTGAATGTGGATCTGAAAAAGGCTTTGATAGCTGAAAGCGCTAATCCGTTGTTTGTTGTTTTTTGTCTTGTTGAGATACAGCTCTGAATAAATCATTGAGATACATTTTATGGTGTGGTGCATTGCTCATCTCTTAGTTATTGTTGTGATTTTGCTGAGCAAGCTTAAACGGAACATTCTTCTGCCTTTTTCTACACATTTAAAGGCACCATGTGAAATCGTAGCCGTTGTATAATGGAACAAACAGCGATGTTACAGGTTTTGTTTGCAATAGTCCCTTATCAGACGGTTGGGATAACAGGTACACTCACATGTAGAACCACATACTCTAGCCATCACACACAATCCACGGGGGACATGAATCCAAACTATACGTGTCTCTACACATAGCAGTTGCAATTACACACAATTAAACACAATACAGGCCATCTTCCCGAAGGTAGGGCAAATGGGCAACGCCCAAGTGGAGAATTCAATTATACCCCACTGTTGCCGCGTAATTGGCGAATGGAGTGGCTGCACAGCTGATGTGCAAGTAATAAGTCACTCAGGAACACCAATTGGTGGCAAGAAACCACATGTTACAGGTATCGACGTATATAAGGATGATTTGCCAGACATTCAAACAGTATGCTCATACCATAGAACTGTTGAAACAGTGTAAGAGAGATAGTTACGAAAGTCCAAAATGATAACAAGGTATGTAGAACACTCGGTATGTAAGTGTATGCATAGCCTGTTTTGTATTAATTATGTTAGTATATGTATAGCCTGTTTTGTATTAATTAAAAGTGTCCACAATGCATAAAGTGGGAAAAGGTATTTATGTAGTGATGTCTTGTTGAGCATAGTAACGCTTGTAGAAATTGTGTGTCCTGTAGTGGGCCACAAGGTAAACATCACAGACACCACAAGGGATGCTACATGAGGGCTTTAAACAGAAAAATTCCATACCACCTACCGTCAGTGGTAGGGTATGTCCAACAAGTACGTGCCATAGCAGGGGATAGTATATGTTGATATACTGTCACAGTAGGCATGTGTATGGGCATATAACGACAATGACATATCTAAGGTGGTCCCGCTGTGCAAGTATGCCTTGCATTATGGGATAATATGTAAAATATGTGTAATGTACAGTATTGTAGGTAGATATGTCAGATATGCTACACAGCATAACAGGCATATCATGCATACCAAAGGTATAGTCTATTGGCATGTACAATATACAATAACAGGATACATATGGCTTGTAGTCACAGGACACTGTAATAGCATGATAGCTAATCTATATGGAAGGGCTACTCAATTAACCATGCGCAAAGGACATGTAATAGCTTCACAGGTTCATAGTGGGGTACTATGCAGTCTGGCAAGTCTATGTGTAAGCACAACTACAGTGTTCACACCAGCGGCACCTCTCTAGGGTAGTGTCCTGCCTGTGAACAGCAGAGCCATGCATTATCTGCACCTCTGCGCAGTACAGCCACTGCAGTGATCCCTGGCGTACATGTGTCTCCCATCCACCAAGTGAGGTATCACATGAACAGTGCTACTGAGTGTCCCTGCGTGATGTACATAGGAATCACGTTCCAGAGCATGGTGAGTGTCTGGTTTGGGAATGTAACCCTCAAGCACATCATCATTGTGTGTGTGCACATATCCATGAGCATGTTGCTCACAGTGGCTTTTGCTTATGTCGCTTATGTGGAGTATATCCATTAATATTGTTGTGGACATGGGCCCGGTCTGTTCAGCAGAGGTCACCCCTGAGTATGTAGTATGCAAATGTGTACAGATGTGGTGTCCGTAGTTCTGCCGCATACTTCAACCGTCGGAGCTCAATAAACGTCATGGTGTGTTAATGTTGTGGTATGTAAAGTCAAAGCTGTTGTGTAAGGTACACCCTAAATGGGGTGTTGTACCCTTGAATGTGTGTATACATCTGGAGTGCAGAGGTACAATGGGTGCCTATATTCCAGCTACAAACCCAGTACAGATAAGTGTGGCCACGTAGAAGAATACCCACGCCACAGTGGCAATATGGTTATCACAGGAGTGGGTGCGACATACGTGTGTACTACGATCACGTACAATGTGACATGTATCTAGGGGACTCCCCCCTATGTGATAGTCAGTGGGTGAATGGTGTAATGCAAAGGGGATGTTCATGCACCTTATGTCATGCAGCTTGAAGCCATGATATTGATATCAAGTATCCGTCACAGTGACACCCTTATGGAGGGAGTCAGTATCAGCTGGTGGATCAATCATTGTGCTTTGTATGCAGTTGTCTGTAAAGCTAGGCAGGGAATGTCCCTCTGTGCTAGTGTGAACCTCAGGGAAGCATATACCGAACATGAGGGGCCCTATGACTGAGGACTCTGGTATGCCAACTGTAACTGAAATACAGTAGGTACTGTGGTATGCTACCCTCATTGTGTGTGTCCTGTCCGTGAGCCACTTTGCATAACATCCTGAGACATAGGGGTCGATGTGCAGTTGGATGTGTATGTTGTCAATACCAGAATGGAGAATGGTGCTGAAAGACAATGAGAGGACAATGTAGGCTGTGTGGACCCCCTTACCATCATCAAATACCCTGGTAACTGTATGAAAGGAGTCCACCATGTGTAGGAGAAATGTTATGGCCCTAACATGTCCAACCTGGGTGGCAGCAAAGGACCGGAGCCCACCAATGTCTCTGTGAATGACTTCCATGATGATGTGCCCCATAGCCTTGCAGAATAGTCCAGTCAGGTGTCTAGGGCAATAGTCCCCCTCGTGCATTGTAGCACCACCTGTGTGGAGTGTGATAACTGTTGCTGTGTGCCATTCAGGGGCCACAATGTCTGAGACAAGGCTATTACTGAATATGATGGCCAAGTGGGGAGACATATCGTTCAAAGGTTTGTGTAAATCACAGTCGGGGATGTTGGACGGTCACATGGGGCCAGTGTTCCAGGCCATATAGAGTGCAGGTTAGTACTGTGTAGGTGTGACTGCAGGGACACCGGAATGTTCCTGCATGGATTGCGGCCCAGTAGGGAGTGAGAGGGTGTAATGTTAGCAGTGAACCCATCCGCCAGCATGTTGCCAACATCACCTGGTTCTGTAATGTTCCTGAATAACTGTTGTATGTCAGAGCAGATGTGGTTATTGCCATTGACTACTGACATAACTCCATAATGCCTTGTGGTACGCCCTGGAATGTGTCACAGTAATGTTTACACAGCTAGTGTCGGAGTATGTGATGAGGGATCCTGTAGCCCTACTGAGGCTGACCAGTGAGCTACCCCACCCATGGGATTGTACTCCACTTTGCAACAGCCTCCACCTGTTGTTGTAAATTATGTCCATGGAACTGGACCCCCAGAGTGACGTCCATTATCTGGTGGGTACCATCATGGCTCTGTGTGGAATAGCATGATCCATGCAGTCGTGTAAGTGCTAATGAAGTGCACTGGGGTATGTTTCAGCACTTGTATGTGCATTGTCCATCTGCACGGGTGTCATGACGTTAACTACTGCTGTCATAAGACATCTGTAGTAGGCGTTGTAGTCCTCTTGTACTGTGTATGCCGTGAAGGGTGTGGTGTCGGGATGTGGATAACAAGGGTGATTAGCATATGTTCGAAATCCACCAATGAGGGGATAACCCCAGTTGTGGAACACAAGTCACATGTTGGTAGTGTCCATGTCAAGGATATTATTGGTCTTGGAGGTGGTGTGTATGGGTTGATCCAGCCGAGTGGAGGTTATGAATCCCAGACAGCGTTGGCCTAATGTGTCGGTACATGAGTGGCTATCCCAGTTAAGTGTGGGGTAGTGTCAGTCTCACATCAGTAGTACCTGTCTGAGCCCTACTGTGCAGTACACCAAGAAATGAGGTCTGGTAACCGTGGGGTATGTTGTTGAATCTGTAGCTTGTTGCAATGTGTATAGCAGTTCTGGCCAAAGTTAGTTGCATGTGGAGCACCTCTGATGCATTGTGCTAAGTAACTAGCCAGGATGTGTACAACATAGTGGAATATAGGAACACCTCAGCCATGGGTGTGCCGGTCCAGGATACATGACTGAAAGGTATGGTCAGTGTATAACCTGTCATTGCAGGTGTGCTCTGCAGAGCCTAGAGGCAGGTCCCAGTCACTGCAGAAATATTGAAGTGGTCCATTATAAGGAGGGCCTTGCCTGCGTGCATCAGAGATGAAGATGTCAAGCATTGCGTCACATGACCTCATGTTTGGCTTGCCTGTTCCCATTCTGGTGGTGAATGTTATTGGAAACTGTGCAAGACACGCAGTATAGAAGCAGCAAGAGCCTTACATGTTATCTGTACTCCCAGGGTTGACAGGTGCAGGTCATCTGTGCCAAAGCATCGTGTTTTGTTGACCATGTCAGTCAAAGTGGACAGATACCAGATGCCTGTGGAATGACAGCAGAAGCATAGGCAACTGTTGAAGTGACACAGTCAGTCATTGTAGTACAGTGGTATCAGGTACGGATGAATGCATAATGCTCCCCAGGGCTTGGCCCATACCTTCAGGGCTACAAGACCGGTGAGCTATTGCATGTCCCTGCACACGTAGTCTGTGAAGTTGCATCTCAGGGCAGTCACACTAACATGGAGAATGACAGTCAAATTGTACCTGGTGAGGTGTGGCATGGGTGCATAGGTTATGTTGCAGAACCAGTTACCCGACAGCAAGATGTAAGTGACTATCGCCTTGTGTAGCCTGCTGAGTAGAACATCAGTGTGACCGCCTACAGAGTCACCTATGACAGGTGTGTTGTGTATATTATAACACCCTATTGGCTGTATGTGATGGGCACACATGAGTCTGTGGGCTATAAGTTATTGTTGTTGTGTTTGGTGATGGGGGCTGCCTTTGGTGCCTAAACAGAGTATGGAGAGGTACTGCACAAGTTGTACTCGTATGTGTGGCCTGTGGTGGTGGAGAACTTGTGAGACTATGTGATGAGTGGGGTGTGTTGCAAATGTTACACATCCCCACATGATTGTCAGGTGCAGTCAGGGTTGGTGACAGCATTACCCCCAGCAGGGCTGCATATGTGCATCTCCCACAGGCTGTAGTGGCGTATGTTGGGAGGTGAGCATTGACTGTGTACATGAGACAATTGCTCTATTGCCACATGTACGACATATTCATCATATAGACAGGCAATAGCACTGGTACATGACAGTTGGCATGCCTGTATATACAACCATGTCTCACAAGATATGTGTGTTATGTGTGTACAACAGCTGTTGTACTGTAAGCAAGCTGGAAATGTAAGGACAGACAGTGTACTTGTGAGAAATGGTGTGGAATGGGTGCTATATTAATCAGTAGCTTATGAAGTGCTCACAAGTTCTGAACAAGTGCTGAGCATGAACATACAATACAGATAGGGTTTCGGATAATATCAACCCACAAGTGGTGACGACAGTCATAATTGGTGGCACCGCACTATAACCCTGCTGAGTATGATCTGCAAGTCCATGAACCATTATCAATGTAGATGTTAGCAGTATAGATGTACATGACAGTACGGATGTTTGACTACATATACCTTTGTATGTTACAGGAGTGTTCTACCAGTGGACTTTTGACAGAATCAAAACTAAAAAAGGTGCCAGAGTGACATGTGCATATCACACCAGTGTCAGCTACAGTAAAACAGGGTTAATGTGTTGTACCCCACCCTCACTGTAGCCCATACCACACAGACAAATGTAAGGCATCTGTGTATGTAAGGATGTGAATGGCCATGACCTATGAGCAATAGCTGTCTCAGTGTTGTGAACAACATACAGAATGGGCTTTGTGGGTGAGGTGTGTAACATATGTGCACATTTTGACGGATGATATCAGCATTGTCACCGCTAGGTGAATATCCCTGTACCCATTAACTACCACCTAGGCTGCGGTCAACATTATGGCCACTGTGTAAGGGATGGTGCTGTGCAGTTCACCTCCCTGAGTTGGTGATGTTTCCAGGCCACTTAGGTAGTCATACAACGTACCCATGTCATGACAGGGTGCCATCCATGAGCATGGAGATCATTGGACAGGCATACACAGCACTCGGGTGACCAATATTGGATCACATATCACCTTTAAGGGGTATTGGCCATGCATGGATGGGCAATACCAGCCTTCACAATCCTCACCTCCACTATGCAGCATGCTGTCTAACTTGCATAAAGACATGTGCTACACTATGATGTTGGACATGCTACATGTCCATATCCTGATCTGAAAGACATATGTCATGGACAGCTACCATCCTACTACTAGGATTGCCACATGCTGGACAGATCCCTGTGCCATACATGTGACATACTCATGCCATACCATGTAACCCTGTCGATCAAAGCTGCACATGTCATCTCTGTCATACATGGTGTGATGGCCGCGTGGTAGATGTAGTATCAACTGTCTGGATCAGTAATGTGGCACTGATGCACCTCGCGGTGGCAAAATGGCTGCCAGATACAGCTAGGAAACCTTGCCCGTACATGCTATAGTTGATAACCATCCCTGCGAATGACGTCCAACTAGCCATTGTCCCATGTCTATCACATGTGCAACACAGGCGATCCATGGCAGGATGCTGAACAGCTGTACAGTGCCGTGTAGATGTATATGGCAAAACACATGCATGTAAAGGTTTCCATGCGTATGTGTGCATTGTCACTGCTCATGTCCATTAAGGCAGTGTATGTGTTGATATGTGACATATACACAGCATCAAGGTCAACAGCATTACCGTGGACACATCCAGGCATGTGCTGATAGGTAAGAACACCAGTGCAGGCAAACAGACATGCCCACATGAAGACAGCATTCACATGGAGTATGAGCAATGTAATGAGGTGACACACATATATGGTGATGATATCCAATGCATAACAGGTGTTACATGTGTGTGACACAAACATGTCAGTCGTATGTGTCATGATGATTTGCAAAGATAACTGTGCATATGTACTAGATTTACTAGAAATGCATGTGCAGCAGTATCTCTGTACATCTCTGATACTGTGACCTGTCACCATCATTATGTCTTATAGATAATGCCTCATACACGCCTGCCAGCGTGCAGCCGCTAGGAGGATGATGTCCTCATCCCGTACCTCCATGAGAACTATGAGGTGTTGTTCAGCCATGTGCCACAGCATGCCCAGCAGCGTGACGACCTGTGGCAGGATCTTCGCAGGAGGGTGAATGATGTGGGTGGCCATAACCGCACCTACCAGCAGGTGCACAGACACTGCATGGACCTGATACGACATGCAAAACAGCGTTCCACTGCAATCGCCAGGGAATAAGGTGGAACAGGTGGTGGGCCACCAACCCAGCCCCCACTCACACACACCGAGGAGCTACTGGCCAGTCTGGGGACACCCTCAGAACAGCATCCACAAACACTAGCTGCCATCATGGAGGTGGGTGTCTCCCAACCAATGAGCCTGGAGTTGCCTGGTAAGTCAGTACTGCACATATGGCTATTATATCCCATTTAGTTGCATGTGTCACTGTACATTATGTAATGTAACATCATATGCAAGGTATGTTGACACACATGCTGCATACTGCATACTGTAGTATGCAGCATGTGTGTTGACACACATGCTGCATACTACAGTATGCTACCCTGTGTATGCACACATGTGCATACTATATGCTATTGTACAGGCGAATGTGTTAACATGCACAGTGAACCCTGTGGCTGTCATACAGTCATGGATAATGTTCAAACTGCTGTGTCACCCCTATACAGGTACCTCTGGCATGCCGCACAGACATCAGTCCATTGCAGGTGAGACTGTCATCAGTATTAGGCATGTTAAAGCATAGATCTATTCGCCATGTGGCCAGTTAACACTTGTACACTTGATGTTCATTCCAGTCACGATATACAGGTCGCATCACCCAGCATTCACACTGGCCACCCATGTGCAATATATACAAATGAAATGATACACCAACATGAAACCACAGTATTTGTCATTGCTACATGTGTGGACAGCTGTGCATACAATGGTGGAGGTGTTTTACAATGTAGGCATATGTACTATACATTGGAACAACATGTGTGGTACACAAACAGTACCACACAGTGAGCTGTGATATGGGCAGCCCACAGGAGTCACCATTGTGTTATATGCCCCTGCAATGGGTGCACACATTGTGATGTGCCATCTGACATGTCTCAGACACATAGTGCTCTGGCTGCAATATTGTCACACTATCCCATAACCCATACCCCACATACCAAACATACAACCCGTTTTCTGCATAGCACTGTGGATGGTGACATATCTGACATCTATGGGTGTATGTCATATGCGACAACACAGACATGTGAGATAGACGGCCATCACACACATTTGGCCAACACATGTGCACACATGGCCATGGGGTATGGCCAGAGACACATAGCCACACAGTAAATGTGATGTGTATACACCCTGTTGCACATTGTCCAAACATGGTCCAATTATAGCCTTAGTTGACTGATTATACAGTTGATGTGGTACACTGGACATCCTAAAAGCCTGTGCACAGCTAGTGGAGGTGCCACTGAAGTGTACCATATAAGATGTGTTGAACATCACGACTGTCGTAGCATGACAGTAGTCACCTGTACAGCTTCCAGAGACATTGACACCACATCAGGCCACAGATACTGTACATTTCTCTTGCTGCTGTAGGACATCACTGTTAGCTGTGCACCTTGTGTGTGTGGTACATCAATGTCATGTGGGACATGGTGAATTGACAAGTCTGCTATGTGTGGACATGGTTGCCGGGCAGCTAAGACTCTGTAGTAGTTGCGCAGAGGTGTCATCTGTAGGTTGTCCAGTGACCTGTCACATGACACAGCATGGTTTGGTGTGTATACACCTCAGCAGCGTGGGTCACAATCCACATTTATGTCATGGGTATGCATGCAGTTATGGCTATGCAATGTGTACATATTATGCACTGTATAGTAATATAGATGCCTCATGATGCCATGCAATTGCACAGTGTCTGTACTTCACACTGTATAGCAATGTAGACGGCTCACACTACCCTTCCATGCTCATGCACATTTGCTAAACATGCATTCTATCTGTTGGGCATACAGACAACACTGCAATGTGATGCCCATTATGACTCTGTACATGTGTCAGGACACCATTGTGTCAGACATGTATGCATATTAATGCACACGTCAGCAGATTACATGTCAAGGTCACGTCAGCCATGTGTACTGTTATCCTGTTCTGGTCCACATGGTGTATCATGGGGATGCATGCATACTATCATGATTGTGTTAACTGCATGGCTACTGATATGACACCTGCTTGCTGTAGTGTGCTCCCCAGGGAGGTATGCTAACTAACACTATTAATGTCTGAGCTGCATGCCGTCTGCTGTACACAGGCATGCTGCATGCCATCTGTCAAATCACATGCATGGTGTGTCTGTGTTTGGCTGTGTGTGTGTCTGTGTGTCTATTGTAATTTAGAGTCTTTCTTTGCATTCACAGGTGATGTAGGTGTGTTACCCTCCTGCGGTCCATCTGATGTTAGTGTCCCCACAGATACTAGCAGTGATGAACATATGCATGAGGTACAGGCAGGGTTGTTAGGGGCTGAATCTGTGCCAATGGTTGCCATCCCAGCTATGTCTCCCTCTTCCCCACACACAGTTCTGCTGCCAACACATACCGCATCACCAGTGGCCATAGAGGAAGGACAGTCAGCGTCTGTTAGTGTGGAACAGGAATGTGTGGTGACTACAGAAGGTGTGTCTCCACACCATGGTGTCAGTGCAATGACTGCAGATGTGCCACACAGGCATGTGGCCGGTGCTGCTTGTAGGAGGACCTCCGGGAGACATGCACCTGCAGGACAGAGCGCAACAGCTGGTATCACCAGACGCATGTTCCAGACTGTAATGGCAGCACAGACACATGCTGAATGGCAGAACAGAGATGGGCAGAGGCTGCAGAGGGCTGCTATCCATACCCTAAACAACAACATCCAGGCATTGGCAAATGCTCAACAGCAGATTGCTGATGTTCTGGACAAGTGATTGGGTGCCATGGTCGGAATCCTTGACCGTGGCATGGCAATCCATGAGCGTGAGCTATCTGTGCTGGAACATCTGGTAGGAGTGAGGCATAGGCCACGTGGATGTAGGCCAGCTACACCACCTAGTGCAGGTCAATGTGAGCGTGCCACCTCACATGCCCGCTCCCATAGTGCCGGTAGCAGTAATAGTGCAACTGGTGCTGCGCTGTCCACACCAGGACACAGCAGGCCATGTGGACATGGCCCTGGACGTTCCCAGCGGGGACACGGTTCCAGTGGACATGTGTCATCGGACAGTAGCCAGTCTGTACCTCTGCCTGGTAGTGCCCGTGCAACCCCTGGCAGGCACAGGTCACGTGGCCGTGGCCAGACACAGTGAGCTGTACAACCTGGTCTGTACAATCTGGAGCTGTCAATAATACCCCTGTGTAGGCCTAACAAAAGGCAGAACTGTGTGCACACATACACGCACACAGCAAACACATCTGTAGGGCACCACAACACCCACATGCATACTGAACAGACATGTCCAATCATATCACCGGCCCTTACCCACACACATGATGTCATCCATTGGTGCAGCCTATGCCCCTGGCAAACATTATCACCCTGTGCATATGATGAGGCCTGTGCCACATCCCTGTCATCCACACCATTGGTGCAGGGACATGCTCAAATGGTCTAATGCACAGAGTGAACAGAATAGTGAGAGAAGTGTATATTACATTAGTTGTGTAAGAATAGTGAGAGAAGTGTATATTACATTAGTTGTGTAAGAATAGTGAGAAGTGTATATTACATTAGTTGTGTACTGTTAACACGCACCAGACATACCATGTAGTACAGGTTTAGCATGCATTGTTATCTGTTCACAGTATGTGTCTTGGTAACAACAGTAACAGCATGCTGGTAATGATGCCCTGGTTCCCTCCTTATGGTCTACTTGCATGTGCCTACAGGTAGCAGTGTTTGCAGTCTCCCATGTGTAACTGTGGAGTACTCACAGGCATGTATGGCAATATCAGCATGCTATACGTAGCCTCAACCTGACTGTTGGAAAGGCTAACATACCACAGATGTCCACACATATACTGATCCAGAAGCATGTGGGCAGTTTAATAGACTAGAGTGGCTAGAGACGTGACATCCATACCAGGTCACATCACAGGTATGTTGACATGGTACAGGGGTTGTACACAGTGGTCTGGCCGATGATAACGTTAGAGGCCACTTGATAGCATGAGGCCTCACTGTGTAGCAGTAATACCCTGTCACATTACAGGAACATGCCCACACTCACGAGGTCAACAACACTATAATGCACACCCCATAGCGTTGAGGTGAGGACCACTGCCTATGTGGTCATCACCCACACAGTACTGTGCTTCCACACAACGTGACACAGAGAAAGAACATGTACAGGTAGCCAGTATGGCTGAGACCGATAGCATCAACAGGGTAGTAGACTGCATCACCATGAGGGGTTAGGGATCCTGTGTGTTCTGTATGGTAGCATGCACCCTCACTCCATGCACCAGACAGTCATACATACATACACACACACACACACACACACACACACACACACACACACACACACACACACACACACACACACACTGTGGAGACCACAAATGTCATACACATATGGATAGCTGATGTGTGTGATACACACACCACCCCTGCCTACGTCATGCTTTCCACACTGCAGTATGTACAGATCTCTACAACAGTGTACAGGGGTGTGTAACAATTGGGATGTAATCCCCACCATATGTGGCATATATAGTCACACAAGCAAGCACACGTGGCAGTACTGTGAATGATACACCTGCTATATGATGATATGTCTGACAGATATGCAGCTGTATTGGCCACATTATGTGTACCAACGCTACATCTGGCAATTGTGGTGCTATATGCACACGGGAGGATGTAAGTGTTACAGTTGTCAGGTGACATACAGTCAGTAACACCTGACCGCTGTGTAGGATTTATGTCTTCATCTTCAAGTAACAGTAACATAGCGTACTGTTTGCACATGTAATGGTAGGATGGCGTGTGACATACCTGTGAGCCATCCCCGGCAAACATCCATCTGCACAGGTGGAACACCACTTTATGTACACACATCCATCCATACCTGATGTACATCCTACTGTACTGTCAATATGTCACCAGGTACAGGTGTCAATGATGGGGCTGCATTGCAACTGCATGTTGTAGTTAGGCACAGATGAGTTACATACATCAGCTACTGCACATGCATGGTAGCTGCATGCACACTACAAATTGTACATGTGTGTTGGTCCTACATGCCTGTCATGTAGCCATGTTTGTATGCATTGCAATTGGTGGACATGTGTGATGACATACATAACACATGGACTGTTGTATGATATGATGGGTGTCATGGTTAACTAGTACAGAGGGAATGTGTCCTCGGTCAACATTGCTACCTCATGTACTGTTAGCATTCAACAGCCATGGACCCACCTTCCATTTGCGTACGTGTGATTGCTGTAGCCACTTGTCTACACGGAGGACAGCTATGCTATGTACATATGTGTTGTGTGTGTGGTCCATGCACATATCCACTGCGATTACATGTATGTCATATCCAAACATGTGTGTTCTTTGGTGTACAACGACAGTCATCTGTCACAGCTGTGTAAGACCCAGGGCCCCTGGTATGTGTAGAGCCGACCTGGTTATTACAGTGATATCATTGCAATGCATAACACATGATGGAACCCTGTCAGTACATGTGTAGTCTGCACAGTTGCTGTAGACCTATGTACAGTCCACTGGTCATGAGTCACACAGTGTTGTGGTAATGTATGGCTGTGTATTGCTGGTCCAATGACATGGTGATGTCTGAGGGCTACATTGTAGACTGCGGTGTGTACCTCTGTGATCTGCACTTGAGACATCTGTGATGGCTTCTGAGTGTGTACTGGTTAGTACATGTGAGTGGCATTCATGTATGTGGGGACAGTAACACCATACTGTGCCCTTCCATGTTTAGAATCTGTGTGCATGCAAGACGGCCCTTTGCAACTGCTAAGTGTGTGAGCATGCCCAGTACACCATTGTGTAGATGGACACACAGTACATTCCAAACTGCGCCCTTCTGTGTTTAGAATCCGTGTGCATGCAAGACGGCCCTTTACAACTGCTAAGTGTGTGAGCATGCCCAGTACACCATTGTGTAGATGGACACACAGTACATTCCAAACTGTGCCCTTCAGTGTTTAGAATCCGTGTGTATGCAAGACGACCCTTTGCAACTGCTAAGTGTGTGAGCATGCCCAGTACGCCATTGTGTAGATGGACACACAGTACATTCCAAACTGCTCCCTTCTGTGTTTAGAATCTGTGTGCATGCAAGACGGCCCTTTGCAACTGCTAAGTGTGTGAGCATGCCCAGTAGGCCATTGTGTAGATGGACACACAGTACATTCCAAACTGCGCCCTTCTGTGTTTAGAATCCGTGTGCATGCAAGACGGCCATTTGCAACTGCTAAGTGTGTGAGAATGCCCAGTACGCTGTTGTGTAGCTGGACACACAGTACATTCCAAACTGCGCCCTTCCGTGTTTAGAATCCAGCCCTTTGCAACTGCTAAGTGTGTGAGCATGCCCAGTATGCCGTTGTGTAGATGGACACACAATACATTCCAAACGGACGTGTGATACTAAGCGTGTGGGCATGCCCAGTGACACCTTGTGTTGGTGATGTGCCTCTGTGTATGGGCATGGCCATTGACATCCTGTATAGCGATGGTGGTCATCCAGGTAACAGATGTCCATTTTCAACGTCACGATGGATGCCTACATTGAACACACTGGTTGACTGTCTTGAAGGGTGTACTGTCTGTGGAGCGTCCCGTATCTATGTAATGTTGTTGTAGTGCTCCCTAGATATTTTGTTGCCCTCATCACACCACTGCCCTGTGTTTGTCTATGTCTACCTTGGGACAGTAATATGGTTTCAGACTGCTCACTCTCTAAACATTCCCTATCGGCGTCCTTGTCTTTGCGGATGATGTCATCCACCTAGAAGTATGCCTCTGGGAGTGCTGTGTTCAGTAATCTCGGTGGCATGTTCTGTAACTGCGTAATGCTGTAGTGTGATAAGGTAGTTAGGTGTATGTTCGACTCCCAGCTCTGCCAAGTGTGTGCCTGTGTGTGTATGTGTGTGTTTCCTGCTGCCTGGGGACAGAGTAATTCTTTTAGATGGCTCACACCACATACATTCCCTATCAGCGTCTTTGCCTTTACGGATGACGTCACCCACCTAGAAGTATACCTCTGGGAGTGCTGTGGTCAGTAATCTCGGTAGTGCGTTCTGTAACTCCGTAATGCTATAGTGTGATAAGGTAGTTAGATGTATGTTCGACTCCCAGCCCTGCCAAGTGTGTGCCTGTGTGAGTGTGTGTTTCCAGCTGCCTGGAGACAGAGTAATGGTTTTAAACGGCTCACACCAGATACATTCCCTATCGGCGTCTTTGCCTTTGCGGATGATGTCACCCACCTAGAAGTATGCCTCTGGGAGTGCTGTGTTCAGTAATCTCAGTAGCGCATTCTGTAACTGCGTAATGCTGTAGTGTGATAAGGTAGTTAGGTGTATGTTCGACTCCCAGTGTGCTTGTTTGTGTGTGTGTGTTTCCAGCTGCCTGGGGACAGAGTAATTCTTTTAGACTGCTCACACCACATACATTCCCTATTGGCGTCTTTGCCTTTGTGGATGATGTCACCCACCTAGAAGTATGCCTCTGGAAGTGCTTTGTTCAGTAATCTCAGTAGCTCGTTCTGTAACTGCGTAATGCTGTAGTGTGATAAGGTAGTTAGATGTATGTTCGGCTCCCAGCCCTGCCAGGTGTGTGCCTGTGTGTGTTTCCAGCTGCCTGGGGACACAGTAATGCTTTTAGTCAGCTCACACCACATACATTCCCTATCGGCATCTTTGCCTTTGCGGATGATGTCATCCACCTAGAAGTATGCCTGTGGGAGTGCGGTGAAGTCAGAACTCGGTAGCGCGTTCTGTTACTGCATAATGCAGTAGTGTGGTAGACTAGACAGGTAGATGCTTGATTCTAGGGCATGGCAGGTGTGTGTTTGGCAGTTATACCGTATGTGTTGGTATCTGTGGGTGGTTAGCTGCAGGATGTGTCCAGTTTGTTTTTTTGCTGACCTATTTAATGTCCACAGCCCACATATTCTGCCAAGACACTGGGTTGTCAATACATAAAGTCGCCAATAGGTCTGGTGAGTAACTGTCAGCAGCCCTACTCTTACCCTTGCTATTGTCTGACCCGTGTGATGCAACATAACACACGTGCTTTGATATTAACAACACTACATGATGCAGATGGCACATGTAGTTTCCTTTCCAATCCTGTCTAATGCATTGCTGTCATGTGGTTCGCTGTTGTGATATCAATGCCATATCTACATATGTGTATACATGTATATGTGTGTATGTATATATACATATATATATGTCCATGTATATATGTCTACAAATAATATATGTGATATATGTAGATGTAGAGGTGGACATAGATGTGAACATATGTCTGGGGACATCAGCACTATTGACTATTTGTGCCAGATGATCTGTGCATGATAACCTGGGATCTGTGTATATCTGCCATGGTGTGGTGTTAATGCACATCGTCTGTGGTGTGCAGGGCCACGGGTTGTAGTCGTGTAGACACAGGTTATTTTGTTGCTGGGCAGACCATGGGACATCGAATATGGTGATGGTAAGGCACCTGTTGCCAGTTGTGTGACGATGTGAGCAACACTGAGCAGTGGTTAATATGTTGGAGGTTCGGTATGGGTCATATAACTATTCATTAGAAGACTATACTATGCAGATGAGGTTGACTATGGTGTATCACATTTATCACCGGGGTGTGCTGCTGGTCCCTGGAGTGTATGTGTTTAGTCAGCCAGGTGCAGGTCTCGCATATAGTTGACAGCACAGGAGTGGGGTCAAGCATACTGTACATACATTGCAGAACTGTGCCTCGGGACTGCTCCTGCCTTAGCAAACCTAAGCTAGTGGTGTGTCTATACCTGCCTGGTGACATTGGGAGGGATGACAGCAGTGGTGGGGTAGTCAGGGTGTCCAGGCTGCACAAACAGGTGTTGTTTAGCACAATCGACTGATGACATGGCCAGCCCGCACATGAACAGTACATTAATGCGAGCAAGCAGCATACACACATTTCATCCACACTACACCACTGGTGTATACCTGTAGGGACATTTCACGACACAGTCCAACCAAATGACACGGGCTGCAGCAGGCAACATATACCAACATGTGCAGGAGGCTGGGGCAGTGCGGATGTGTATGCTGCCAAACAACCCTTACTGGGGTGACATAAGACTTTATAGACTGAGGGTGACTTACCAGGGTCTACATGGGCTGCGGATGTTGGAGCACTATGGGGTGGACAGAGACCTCCTACAGCAGCTTGTTGACCTGTGCCTAACACATCAGACAGGCCAAGGGGAACGCATCACAGTGGATACCATGAGATGTGTTGTCCTAGATGTCCTAGCCACAGGTACCTCACACAGCACAGCTGGGGATATCATGGGTATCTCACAGGCATCTGCATCCAGAGTATTGCACCAGTTCACAGATGTCATGTCAACACATGCTAGTGAGCACATACAGGTCCTCCACACACGTGATTAGTGGACCAGCAATATGAATCTGTTTGACCACATGGATGAGTACCCTGGGGTACTGGGTGCTATAGCCTGCACACGTAGCACCATCCAGGGAGCAGGGCAGGGCCTACAGTCAGTGCAGGGGCATATCCTCCAATATCTAGGCCCTATGCAGTGGCCAGGGCATGAGATTGAATGTGTGCTCTCTGTCCTGGAAGCTGTGATGTGTCCGATAGATGGTGTCTGACACAGCTGTAGCACACCATTGCCTATGTGGACATCCCCTACAGTCTCCTAGTGGGGGATGCTAGGTAAACACTGGTGTAGTGGCTTATAACACCCATCAGCGATGCACACACACATGAACATTCACACCATACTGAGGCAGATGCACAGGCAAGACGTATACATGTGCATGTGTTTGGGATGCTCGGTTCACAGTTCTGGTATCCGGGCACATCTGTTGGGGCTCTGCAGTAGTCACAAGCTACATGCATACATGTTGTTAAGTTATTTGCTATGCTACACAATGTTATCCTGCAGTGACAGTTGCAGCAGGAACAGCATGGGGCAGGACCACACAGCCCAACACCACTGCTAAGGCCTGTACAGGCACAGTGTGACTTGGTGAAGGAACTACCTGAGTAGGGCACAGTCAGTGACAGCCCATGCACAGTATGACCAGCCCTTGGCAAAGAGGCAACACAAGGCATATGCACTGACACAGTAGGTACTCACAGATTTCCCCTCTCTGACCCGCACACTGTACAATGGATGCCAAACATGACAGTACCTGTGCTCGGCCATGTATGGGAGGTGCACTGTGTGCATCCGACATAGGCAGCTCTCCAGCACTGTCCTCAAGTCCGTAACACAACCAGGGTATGTCTATTGACCTAACAAGTGGCAGTTGTATTAGATTGTGTACTTACCCATTGCTCTGGTATGTATGTGAGCATAGAAGTGACTGTGGTGGTCAAATGTTAGGGCAGCAGGCAGTACACATCCATAGTGGCACCATGACCTCGGTAGCACATACGGGGGTCACAGTGGTAGCCTGTAGTACACAGGGTGTCCTACCCCACTGCAGATTATGGGCTGACCATCATGTGTGTCCATACAGCCCACACACATTCCATGCAGCTGCACAGATATGGACCAATATAGACAAATGATATACGATGGCCTGTGGATATGCCCATTGACTGACCTCAACACCCTATGACACACACAGAGGACAGCAGGCCAGGCTGTTTGATGTAGGATGTGTAATAGGATGTCCAACACCACTGTGCTGTTAATTAATGCTGGGAACTGACGTACCCTGGTATCCCTCCAACCAGCAATTTAGGTAGGTCCACAGACTGACATGGAGTACCTGGCAGACCAGTACAGTAGCGGCAGATGTGTACAACTGTTGGCTGTGCCCCCCGTCACACCTACACATGAGAGAGTCATGTGCACCACCCACGGTGCTGTGTAGGACTGTGGTTGCATGTCCCCCCACACTATACAGACATGTAGCAACTGTCAATGCCACATGACCATTAGCTACCCTGCAGACACAGCATGTCACCTGTCTGTGTAGAACGGAGGGGTCAGCAACATGGTACTAACTATCTGGACATGTGACACATGCAATACAGTTGACCATACTTTGCATGCTCACACACATGACTGTATTGTCAGTCTACAACATGCGTAACAGTCATACTGGGCATGCTCACACACTGAAACACAGGATGGCCAGACATGCACACACCAGTGGTCCAGACATATCTGCCAGTACATTGCTATACTGTTGAATGTCTGCGCTGTATGGTGTTTGCGGTGTATTGTCTGTACATATGCCATGGTCTATTGCTAATTCACATGAGCTATGTGCGCAGTGTACTTCTACCATCATGTGTATAGGGCGGTTCTTTGTTTGCGGACAGGCCTACGCCTTTGGATACAAACCGGGTAAGGCACAGTCCAGCAGGTGGGAGCTGTTGTGCATGGGTTTGCACTGTGTTAAGCACTGCTGACCTCTGGTCACAGTACCTTATACATGTTTACACTCCACATTCTTTGACAGGGCACTACTGGCATACTGGTAGACAAACACGCTTACAGCTGCTCGGTCTCTGACATTTCCACTTACATTTGTCACTCATGCTGGGTGTGTGTGATCCCTTGTGATGCGTATTACATCAGACTACATGACTATAGTATCGGGTATGTGTAACCATTTTGCAACGGCAGCAGTTTGATTGTATGGACTCGGCAGCCTGTCCAGTGGTGTAATCATATTATATGCTTGTTCCTCATATGATCTGCTGCCATCTGCCTGATAATGGGAACCGATACTCTGCAATGCTGACATGTGACTTGAGTTTGTTAACACAGCTGTCTGCCGGGTCATGCTACCGCATACCAACTGTACGTTGACCTCCTTTCAGATTGCATGACGGGAGACTGCAGGAGTGACACCTTTCCCACTTTGCATGGGACAGTGCCTCATCACACATCACATGTGACAATACCAGAACTCTCCACCAATTGGGGACACATTTCTGCAAAATCAGGGACAGGTCATGAAAAACAGGGACACTTTTACAAAAGTAGTGCTATTAACTTGACACATTGACAGAATCAGAGCATATGACATAATACACATATTCTGAAGTAATAGTTGTTTATAACTCTTACTTATTGTCATTAGTCAGTAAGTGTAATTCACCACCTTTCCTTCAACAGCCGCTACATTTAGGAGGGATTAAGAACGACACAGTTAGACTTTCAGTCAAACTCAGGGACGTACCTGACATTCAGGGACAGTTGAGTGGTATGGACAATACTCTAGCCATTGCAACTGTCCTGATTAGGGGACCTTCTCATGTTGTAGGTGTCTGTACTGGTTGCTTGTTACAGGTCTTGTATACCTGACACGTCGATATGTCATATGTAGTAGCATAAGCAACTATACTGCTGCTAGACTACGCTTTGATTTGCTCCGATATGTATATTCCAGTACTATAAATAGCTGTAAGTATGTTCTGCCCTGGTACATCTGACAGTTCTACAGAGCAGGTTCCACTTTGGCCGTTCAGACTGGTGGTGGACCTATAGACCCTATATGTAGAGCTATCACATGTGTCGAGGCAACACATACCCACAGCATACCTCTCAACTGTCCCTGATCTTCAGGGCCATCCCTGATTTTGAATCAAATTTTAACTCTGTCCCTCTTAATCCCTCCTAAAACTAGTGATGCTTGGAGGAAAGGTGGTGAATTACACTTAATGACTACTGAAAATAATTAAGAGTTACAGACTTCTTTTACTTCAGAAAATGTGTATTAATTCATATGCTCTGATTCTGTCAATGTTTCCAGTTAATAGCTCTAATATTTTAAATGTGTCCATGATTGTCCTTGTGTTTTCTTGACTTGTCCGTGATTCTGTTGAAATTTGTCCCCAATTGGTTGAGAGGTCTGACCGACAGCCAGTAGTACACAGACGACCTCCATGGTTTGCATACGTTAAGGTTATTCATGTAGCATTATAATTGATAATATTGTTTCCTATTACATGTAGCTGTTACTGATACAACAAATTGATGTCTGACACCACTACACACACTATATAGCCTACATTCCCAAACTCACAGGCCCAGACCTCTCAACCAATTGGGGACAAATCTCAACAGAATCAGGAACAAGTCATGAAAAATCCAGGGACAATCAGGGACACTTTTAAAATATTAGTGCTATTAACTTGAAACATTGACAGAATCAGAGCATATGAATACACATTTTCTGAAGTAAAAGATGTTTATAACTCTTAATTATTGTCATTATTCATTAAGTGTAATTCACCACCTTTCCTCCAAAAGTCACTAGTTTTAGGAGGGATTAAGAGGGACAGGATTAAAATCTGAGTCAAAATCAGAGACATCCATGAAAATCAGGGACAGTTGAGAGATATGCACAGGCCATGTGCCATAACTGTCGTTTTGCAAGACACAACTGCCCAGACGGGTGTGTCCCTCACAGGCGTACGGGTATTTAACCTTTTCTATTATGCTATCATCTACCTGAGGTGGTCAGCAACTTATGCACTTTCCGTCAGTAGCAGAACTCACATACCAATGGATGTGACTGAACACCGTATCAGGAACAATGCATAATACCCTGCGGGACACATTTAGACAATTGGTTCTATTACCCAGACACATTCACAGTCACAGAACATATGTATTCATTCACGTTTGTCGAGGTACATGCTGCTTATGACTCATACATGTTGTCATCTGTCATTACCTGTATTCCGCCACCTGTTCAGATAATATCAGTAGTTCTGGCAGTGTTTATTTGGATTTTGTTGGATTTTGTTAGATTCAGATACATAACTATGGACGTCCATGCTAATCGGGTACACTGCACTGTGTAGGTCTCTATGTATTCCCCGATGGTTTACAAACTATCCGGTAGATGTGCTCTTCAGGTTTGGGAGGTGTAGGCGTATGCTATGCCCATATGGGAATATTAATGACTTCCACTGGGTGGGCCTACTACATCTCTGCCAACCAGCACCTGCACACTTAAGCCCATTAATGCATACCCATGGTCCACCTACCTGGCACCCTTCTACAGCAGTCGTGACAAATACTTACTGCAAACGCAGCTGGGGTATGAGCACACCCCTACACATTGCCCACTCTCCCCATCTCAGGACACATGTCGTACATTTTGTCAACCTATGTATTATCACACTTGCACAACCTACTGTTCCATGTAGACATACATCCTGCTCGTATTAGTGTCGGTAGATTCTTTCATACCTGAATTTTTGGGGTCCTGCAAGAGACACCGTTATCCATGTTTAAAGTGTAGACCTTGCAGAACTCTCCCACTGGTCCTTTCCTACCAGTGTTTTGGACAGCAGCAGTGTATTGATCTGTATTGCCTGTCTGTATATCTGTCTGGCCTAGCTGGGCGATGTGGGGGCACAACGTTTCTTTATTGGACCAACCATTCACAAATGCCCAGGCTGTAAATATGTTACCCCTAATTGCTGTGAAGTAACCTATTTATGTGAATGTCTATATCTACACTGACATATAGTTTGTTTTGTGTGTATGTGTATATATCACTACCTGTTGTTTGTGTATATATATCTATCTATATATATATATCCGTAGTATATCCTTGTATGTGTGTGTGTGTGTCTATATATGTATATATATATATATATATATATATATATATATATATATATATATATATATATATATATATCCGTATTGTGTATGTAAATTACTATAGCTATGTGTATATATACGTTTTTATCTATATATACATCTGTGTGTCCGTTAACCCATACATTTCCCGGACATGGACACTTACACATGCGTATTCGTTTTACCCCTGCTTCAACAGCATATTATTGCCTTAGTCATTCTGACACCAACACTTCACTCCAGTGAACTTGTGCTCAGCATATTGCACGTTATGCAGCGGACAGATGTCGCACGTTTTTCATGTCTGGGGTGCTGCTGCTAACTGGGTTGTGATAGTGTCATTCCACCTATTCCAAGTATGCACAGCCTATTATTCCTGCTACTGTGTTTGTTACTGTACACATTCATATTATTACTGTTGATAGGATGTGTGTTTGTGTTACTGTGACTGTATGTTGACAAATTGTTGTCTTCATGTAGTTGTGTTTTTCTGCTTTTCCCGGTTTGGGGTTGTCACAACAGAACTCCGTTCCACTCATGGGTGGCGTATAGGTTTTATGTGCCGGGTTGCCAGACCTGACGCACAACGTCCGACAACGATACGCCCATTCACACATGTCTCAACACAAACAACGCTCTATCTGGGAATCGCAACGACATACTAGCTGACCTCCACAGGCCGCTCCTTTGCACCCGACGCAACATTACCCTATCACCCCTGTGTCCATACTCGCATATCCATGGTTTCTCCTGCACACCCGTGTTGAGTTTCCCCGCATAACAGACATTATACACCTAATATCGCAGCCATGACACACCTTTACACATTGCCCTCTCATGAGCGTTGGGACCCTACACACATTTTGTACCGCCTCGGGTATTCACAGGCTCACCATCCATTCATATTTGCACATACGTGCCTTTCCTGGTGTTATGGATTACGAACGATTTGCAGGTTACAAGTGTAGGTGGTTGCAACATGTCCTACATTCCGTCTGTGTACAATGTTGACGTAGCACTTCAAGTGATGTTATGGCCACTGGTATAGCCCTGCCTCTGGTGTGGAGAGTGGTGCTCTACCCACACTTGTGCAGCTTTATGTGACATATGCTGCGAGCACTTCATAATTCCTAACTTGCTCTGGATTCCCTTCACAACCCTTAGGTTTGCTTTCATCTTTCAGTGTTCCTAATATATATATATATATATATATATATATATATATATATATATATTATATATAGAAAGATAGATAGATAGATATGTAGCTATATTATTGCATATTTATGTTATGTCTGTGGATATTTCTATATACACACATCTATATGTATATATATATATATATATATATATATATATATATATATATATATATATATATAAAAGTTACAGCTGTAGAAGACAACATACATTTCCTATGCTAATAGCTGCGTACACCAGCGCAGGCCCACTTGCATCTACTTATTCTGAGTTACATATGTTTACAGGCACGTCTTTACGATTACATGTGCCTTATTCCTTATGACAGTACCACTTTGATGGAATCTGGTTAACGGACCCATGCAAACGCGGTCACCTTTACATGTATAAATGCTGGCTTTACAGCACAGAGGCATTCATTACACAATTAATATGTGCTATATTCGTACTTGCACCGGGAATGCCTTTACATTGGGCGGATGCTGTAACCACTACACTATTGGTGTTCTCGCTCATTTATATGCATACCCATGGTTCATAGCTACTCTGACATATGCCTCACCGCTTCCCTTACACAGCAGGCATCCATTCTCCTGCTGGGAAAACCGCAGTACTACAATTAGGACATTCCCTGTTTCCTACTGCTCTGGACCCGTGCTGCGAGTCTACTCACTCCAAGGATATTCATAACTCCTACGCTTGTAGTCCTCGCACATACGCGTGTTTGATTGTCAGGGTTTTCATGTGCTGGTCCGGGTTTAGGCTTGGCCAACTGGAGACTAGCACTGCCCTGGCGCTGTTCAAAGATCAGACATAGCACATGGACAGAGCTAGTCCAGAGTTTAACATTCTACATGTGTTTACAGACGCAGATGTTTGGGCACCTCTGACCACATTATTGGGTCGGCGTTACATAATTTAGGGCGGGGAGTGGTTCCACTACATAATGCAGGTTGGGGGGGGTCCTTTCCATTTGACTATTTCATTAATTTATACATACAATGAATATTATTCTGGACATCTGTTATGAAATCACTACAGGTATGCAATAGTCTAGTCAACAGCTGGGACAGTTGGTTGGAGTACTTCTGTGTACGGACCTCTCTGATACTTGGGGACTCATGTCTACAGTGACAGGGACAAGGCTATGACAACTCAGGGACAATCACAGACACCTCTACCATATTAGTACTATTAACTTGGAACATGTTGACAGATTCGTAATACTACAAATTGTCTGCAGTTAAATGCATCTAGTACTCTTCATTGTTGTAAGTAGTCATTCTCATTCAACACCTTTCCCCCAAAGGGCACTGGCTTTGTGAGTTTTTAAGGGTCTGGCCAGTTATTGTGCGAATGCGCTGACCATTGGTATCGTTGACATTGTCATATGAACGGGTTGTGCTGTATTCCAGTGACTAGGGTTGGCACCTTTTCACATGGCCAAGATGGGACATTTTCGGAACACACCAGGTTTTACAAGCTGACACATACCCATGGTCAGTACAACTGATAGAACTTTACTTATTTGCCTACATAAAAGCCTATTGTTGTAGCGGTTTATTTGCTTATTCTGTTTCTTGTAACATTTAGGTATTGTAGATACTGCAATAATTATTTTCTGCTACTATTACATAACATATGGGGCATAATTATGTCCTACAATCCCAGGACATTTGTCATTTGAAATGTCAAATGTCTTTTGTCAGGACACAACTGTCCAACGATGGACTATCTCTCGCAAAGCGAGACAGATGATAACCCTACTGTGGACACCAGATTGTTTGGGCCAACACATAGCCATGGTCACTGCAGGTTTAGAACAGTCATTTGTTTCCTAACTGTAAGCCTTATACCTTTGGCACTTTTGTTGTTTGCCTGTTTCTTGTACGAATTACATTTATTCTATCCTGACATGACTGCTTTAGGTAACTGTTACATGCTGTATGGTGCATAGTTATTCCCTACGGTAACAAGACATTTGGCATTGTACTATTGTTGTTCAGGTCACACCTACACACACATTAATTGCCCCTCACACACTGGATCAGGGGTATCCTGTTTACATCAGTGCCTTCATCACCCTTATACCATGTGCCACTATGCGAATGTGTGCAATATATTCTCCCGCTTATTCGTGTCGGGACACGTGCATCACGGGCAGGTGTTTGATCCTGGGTAGTAGGTTATGCATGACCATTTTGGGCTGGACAGTGTTGTGCACCTCTAATGCACATTCCAACTTGTGTCCAGATATCTACAGGACTGGACTTCGTGTCTTCCATTCTAATGTTTACACAGGTTACGTATCCCATGAGGGATATCCAAAAGTTGGACCGATCCACAACAAGAGAGATAACGAACATTTTTCTGGTGTTACGAAAATGTGCTGGGGTTTTACATGCAAGGGGTACATAGTGTGCAATCCTGCAACTGCCTAGGGTGGCACTACCTACTACATATGCATAGTGGTCACTATGTGTAGCTGTGGCTGCACCAAACCAGTAGGCCAAGTATGGCTGGATTTGGTGGTCGTTCAGGTATGGGAGCGGGTTGTGTGATGTGGAGGGGATGCTGGGTAGTCCATTATGCATCCAGGTGTGTTGCATTTTTTCTGGCCAGTTCCATCAGGACCAATCTGTGGGTATGTGCCGGTGACATGTCTATACATTTGTATCGCACATTTAAATATTCATATGCTTGTGGGATTGTGTTCTACAGTATGGCCTGTCTGGTTGTATTGCAGCTGTTTATACATGTGTTTATGTTTCTTTCAGATTCACCCGCTGCTCCCTCATACACCTCCAGTTCACCTATTCTGCATAAGACACAGTATCGCCTTGGAGGATTGTACCATTACCCATCCCCCCACACACACAGATTCCTCACACCCCATACATCACTGCTTTGGTTGTTGGCCCATGACACGTCCAGAGTAACACATTGAATACCCTACATGTGTCAGGTACCTGTATGGTTATGTGGACTACCCTGCCATGTTTGCTTTCCACATGTTATACCTCACGCACATAAGTAAACGCCCATACTTAACTTTCATTACATGGTTGGTATACGCGGGTACTACCCGTTAAACTGTGACACATCCTGACAAGTTCGGCTTGTGCTGCTGATTTCCGGATTTTGGCAGACTGTTCTACTCATTGGTAGGATGCCACCTTTTCCTATGTCCAGGATGGGATATATTCCGTACACATATCCGACTGTACTGGATAACACGTCCCCACAGTCGACGGTACGGATAATACTGTTCCTTTCAGCCTACATGTTTCCTTATTGTTGTAGCTGTTTATATGCTCCTTCTGTTTCGTTTACATGCTTATTCTATTTCCTATCACATTTGGTATGTGAAATGCGGACATACCTTTTGTATGTGACTATTACATGCATTGTGGGATATGATTCATACATACGGTCACTAGATATGTACATTTATCATGTATTTTGTTATGGACACATCTGCCCAGCTGTGTACCCTCCCTCACATTATGGGTCAGCTGGTGACCCTCACCATTGGGCTGGATGTACCTACTGGTGGCTCACTAACATATGATGCGTTTCACTTCCACTTGGTATAGCTATCTACACTGCATTGGACTACGGCCACACGGTCTTCCATGTCATTTGTTCGCTGGATAAGGACCCGTTATTCCCTACCGTGCATTTGTGTTTGCTTCTTCATTTTGTGTTTGCAGGAACTTTCTTGCATGCTTTGCATACGTTTCAGTATCCACGGACACTGACAGATGTGATTACTATATTGCAACTTGTTATATGCAAGCATTTTAGGTTGCACATCGACAGCTGGCATTTCCACGCCTCCGTGCGGCACTTTGACACGCCTTATGCACTCGCGCTCCTTTCCTGTGCACGTGGCTGTGACGGTGGTGCGTCTTCATTAATATGCATTTGGCGCTACTGCACCATCTTCACACCACACTGTCAGCGCAAGCCTACCGCCGTCCTTGCGCCGAGCTTCCTGAATCCTGGGATATATACCACTACATAAGCAAGATATCCAAACAGGGCTGTGTACTTCAGGTAATTTTCTATTTTTTTCTTTCCTTTGTAAATTAAAGACATACTGCATACCAAATGACAAGCATAAAGTCTTTCAAAAAACAACTGTGTTATCTCACAGTCTCCTAGGTATAAAGACAATACAACACTAGAGACCCTGGACAGAAGCAAGTTGAGTGGAATGATTTTTCATTACTTCTCAAAGGCACTCGATTCTGCAGACTATGAAAAGTTTCAAGCTGAGCTACAGGGATGATGTCAAACTCACAAGGTATGTGAAGGATAGAGTATTCAGGGTAACAGCTGATCAGTTCTGGTCCTCCACACTTCCTGTGATAAAAAAAGAGTTCCACTGAGCTCTGTTGTGCACCCCTATCTCCTTAAACTTTTCCTAAATTAGCATTCAGTTTCATACAAGTACAAACAAAACTTTTCATGCAGATGATATGATCCTATGATGTTTTACAACAACCACAGGCAAATAGCCACAGAGTTTAGCTGGTTACATCATCAGTATTTGGAAGGTGAATCTGGAAATAAATACATACTGTCTTGGATACATGAAAAACTTGACAAGTTAAATCAAAACTGGAGTGAGTCTACATCGGTAGCATACAGAGATAATGCCCTGACTAAGGCCCGGGCATCCTGAACTCAGTTATTGGCACAGGTGCTTGATGGCACAGGTTGAGATTGGATGCCTATCCAGGGGAAGGGGGCTCTTTCAGGCTCAAATGAAGCTTAGAGTTCAGGAAGTATTCCAGACAGGAAAGCACAGATATAACCAAGAGGTGTGACTGTTCTAGTGCCTGTGGAGGGACAGAGACTGGTATGACTCATAACCTGTACAATCAGACAGAATGTAACAGCACACTAGTTGAGGGAGTTATGGCCAAGAAAAAAGTTCCAGTGGCTGTTCAACATGAATTGAGATATCAGCAGGAAAAGAAAGGATGGCTGATGGTTCTGATGATTCTGCAACTGTGTCATTCCTACATATCTGTTACAACCCCATTGTTGGAGGAAATCCACCCCCCATGACTTGTATGCAGGTGGGAAGAGCAGCTGGAGGCCCTCAAAAAAGTCAATCTGAGCATGACAAGGTTAGAAGGGATATTCAAAAAAAAAAAAGGTAGTGCATGGCTACTGGTACCCTGGAGTATTTTAGAAGCAAAAGTTTCCTTTTCAGAACAAATCTATTGTTTAATCACCGTAATCTCCATTCTTCCAAGTATTTCTCAGAATGCTAAGATATTGTATAAACAATGTAGGATCTTCGCAGAGCAAAATTTCTTATTTCTAAGGGTATTAATCATCATTGTGAAAATATATTACTGTTGAAGGTCAAATATAATAGCATGTGTACCATGTTCATAAAAGCTTGTTTGCTATTATTGTTTCCTTTCAACTTTGGAACTAAGGCACAACATTAAAATGTATGTAGAGAACCAGTTAATTTTTCTGCAAAATAAAAGAAGTAAGATTGCATTTTTCAAATGCACCACAAAAATAAGTATTTATGAGCCTATTAAGGAAAAAAAATCAGATGTTAAAGGCAGCAAGCTAGAACAAATATTGATTTTTCACTTTGCTTTAGTTACTTGTCACTGTAATGTGACATACACTGATAACAGGAGTCAGGAAAAAGCAGACATCTTGCTGTATATAAAATATGGTATGCACTGATGAATTATATAAGTATTAAATGCTGCAACCTTAATAACAATTATTACAATCACACACATATGTAGACAGCTTTCTCTATTCTCAAATGAAAGGGTTTTACTTATCATAACAATGCTTGTTTTTGCCTATTTTCTAAATTAGTTTAATCCAGCTTCCTCTTCCTAACCCACTTTCTGATATAGTTTTGGAGTGTTTATCATTGGCAGAAGTAGATGATAAAATTAACATTACTTGAAAGATAAGTGATAGAAAAATATAGTTTTTGAGTGTTTATCATTGGTAGAAGTAGATGATAAAATGAACATTACTTGAACGATAAGTGATATAAAATAGTACTGTAGTATGTCTTTACTGGACAAAACATTCAAGCTATTATATTCCAAGATCAACATCATGTCTTTATTTTAGTCAGGTCCAAGATAAGATCAGTGCAGAGCCAACATATGAGCCATATATATAATATATATATATATATATATATATAGATAGATATATATAGATTTTTTTTTCTAGTGTTCATCTGGCATCAAAAGTGTATGCTGACTAAGACGTTGTGTAATGCACGTCAAGGCATACCTCCACTATAAAGAATGTGCATGTGCTGCAGATTACAGGTCATGCAAATGTCACATGATTTACCATTCAGGGAACATGGCCACATCACTTCCCAGAACACTGCTCATTGTTATGGGAAATAGAAATGTCGAGTTTAACAATTTTAGTCTCTTTGCTTTTGACCTTTCCATTTTTTTTCAGTTTCCAAGCCTTTATGGACACATTATGGTCAGATACTTCCAATGTAGTTGGTTGAAAAGGATTACCACTACTATTCTTAAAAACAGAAATAATGATTAAAAAGTAAAGCTTGTAATCTTTGTAATCTCACTAGAATAATTTTCATCTTCGTTTTACTGTTGTGGGCAAATTATTAGTCTGACTACATATAATTAACTTAGATTGCCTTCAAATGTCACAATATTTTTAATCATGACCATTCTCAGTTAGCAGTAGTTGATGACAGAATAAGTGACCTTTGCAACATTTTTAATTAATCAGCCTGCATAATTAATCTTTTACATAATGGGAACAATATCTAATAACGTGCATCGCATAAATGTAAACCAACTGGCAGAACTTCAGCTTACAAAAAATTATAGATGATGCATTATGTAAAAAGGTGTATTTCCTATAGCCAGTGCAATTTTTAATTGCTTTTAGTTTACTAATAATATAAGCTAAACAAATTGCAATCATCAAGATTAAGATGGAATACAAGCACAGTTTGTAATGCTCTGCCTTGAAGTATGTATTCATGAAGTGAGGTTAGTGCTACAGATTTGCCTTAAGTAAACACTCATAAAATAATGACAAATGCACAGAGTCGGGGTGATATGTAATGAATGCATCATTACTTCCAGAGTCCTGATACATGAAGTGTGAACCCAGCCAATGTGGACAATGTGCTGTACCTCAATGAATCAATGTAGATGCACATAATGTGTAGAGTCATCTTTTACATGGATATCTTTATTTAAAAAACATGTTTTAATGGAGGCAATCATATCATAATATATGTTTTCACTTAATTGTCAAGGACATTTATCAAGTAGCTGAGGTCACTATTACTGCATGTAAATCAACATCCCTGAACTTTAATTAGTTGTCACAGTTCCCTGTTGTAATGCTGAGATTTGTAGCCATGAGTCCTGGAATTACACATTTTTATTTATTTATTTTTGGTACATGATTACACCCCATGCATCCTAAATATGGGGCTAACCCCATCCCCCAGTCTGCTACATAAAAAAAAAAAAAAATATATATATATATATATATATATATATATATATATATATATATATATATATATATATATAGAGTATGAAATTGTGCACCTTGGATATAAAGAATACTCTATGATATAGTGATCTCAGACATTACAGTTCATGTTTTTGTACATTCAGACTAGTTGTTACAGGACTCCTATTAAGAAGACTCATAATTATTAAGAGTCATCAGGTGTAATAATTTCAGCATGAAAAAATCTTTCTTCTTCATCTACATGGATCCTACTGAATTGCTGTCTTATTCTGCAGTTCATAGTCAGACGTAAGCACAGATGGATCCATTACGCAATAAAAATAGTTTCTTATGTAACTCTAATTAAGTACAGTACTTTTATCTAGCAGAAGATAAAGCTAATTGCATTAGAGAAACCACAGGATATTCAGCACTGGTACCATGGATGAGACCGACCCATTGATATTTCATTTGCTTCTCTTATTATCTATTGTGAGCAGTTCCTAATGTGTGGCAAAATTTCTTAATTTTGCATCATTTGATTCCATCAGATCTCAATTGAACACAATTTTCCACTCAGAAACAATACCGCTTACGTAATAATTGTAAACATGTGAAGATTTAATAATATTAGATATGGCATATTATATATTGCACTGTGAGAGCTTATAATAAGAATTCACTTCTTTATCAAATTTTTTAAAATCTTTTCCAAAATTTCCATCCAGTTCATCTGTGGCTAGGCTCCTAGCTATATAAACGCAAAGTGTTTAATTTCATTTTGTAGCAAAGATGCATACATTTCCTTTAATATGTAACCTCAGAATTATGTTCTGATACTTCGTTCAGAGAAGCCATTTCTTGCAAGCATAGCTCCTGGAATTGCTGGTGGCACATAATTGTATATTCTATTTATTAGGAAAAAGGACTCTAACAGGTGACCCACTGCCAGTGCAAATAATTTGTCATGCTACACCTGCTTATTCCCAAGCATACATGTCAGCTGACTGGGGTTGCATTTGGAACAATTTGATGGCCACTGCATTTTTCAACTATGTCTTCAGTATGTTTCAGTGTCAGGACACCACATGAAACTGACAGCAAGGTACTTCATCTTTGTAAGTCTCAATCTCTCTTTCCCCTAATTACCTGAAATTTGATAATACAGCTTACCCTTCTATTTTGTGCACAGATATTATGAGTCCTTGACAAGGTGGTAGCTGTCCTTCTCTAACAGCAAATAGCTCTTTTTAATCTTTGAAGGTATGTTTGCATTCCTCCATTCATTAACATTCAGACATGTCTAAAGCAACATTTGTAGAGGTATAGAACCTGGTTCAAGGCTCCCGAGAGCACCCCAGCACTACCAGGTTATACCTCATACCATGCTTTTCGGCATCAAAACTTGGACCGAACCACAAAAGGAGGGGGAGAATCAATAATCGTCAAAGATACCCACACCTCCAGGTTGGTGGCACAGCACAAAGCATCAGAGACTATCCATGTGCAACTGACAGTGGGTAAAACTGCCTTCCAGTTTATAGCCTGCTACAGACCACCCTCCCAAACCCAGGAACCCCACTCGACCTTCCCGAGAACACTGGAAAATATGAAGGTCTCTCCAAACACCATTATATTGGGCAACTTCAACTACCCAAACATAGACTGGGAGCATTACTCTAGCTCCAACACCCTAGCCCGAAGGTTCCTACAATTTATAAACTCAAATGCTATGGAACAACTTGTTACCACTCCCACAAGAGGAGAAAACATACTGGACCAGATCATCACCAACATGGGGACTCTATGCTCCAGACCAGAAGTGTATCCCTCACTGGTAAGATCAGACCATAAACTAATCTCACTGGATATTCACATCCCAACCCCACCCCCTGCCCAGAAAACCACAGTGAAAAACTTCTGTAAAGCAAATTTCACACTCCTCAAAACCAAGGTGGAATCCTTTAAAGCCCCTGGGCCTGTGGAAAATATGGCCCAGACCACAGAATCCTTTATAAACGCATTCTATGAGCACCTTCAGGAATGCATGGATCATGCAATCCCAAATAAAACCAAGACCCAATCCTCCAAAGGCAGACGTCCTGTCTGGTGGACCCCAGCCATAAACAAACTATACAATAGAAGGAGGAAGCTACTACATGATAGAGCAAAATCCCAAAAAGGGAAGGCATCTCTGATCGGTATTAGCAAAAAACTACGGGCACTCATAAAATCGTCTAAGGCCAGCTTCGAGAGAAAAATTGCACAGGACACTAAGGATAATCACAAGGCTTTCTTTAGTTATGTTAGGAACCTTGGTGGGAATTCCCACATATGCTCAGAATTAGTCCAAAATGACAAAAAATACACCGAACCCACAGGCATTTCCAACATCTTAGCTGACAGGTTCAGCGCAAACTCCCCCCCCTCCCCACCAAAAGGGCAAATATCTATCCCAGCAGAGTGCTGCCCACCTGACATCTCAGATGTTCAGGTAAGAGCCGCCCTCTCCAAAGCAAAAAACACAGCATCAATGGGACCAGACAGTGTCCTGAGCTACGTCCTACATGAACTCCAAGAAGAGCTAAACCCAAACATAAAACTACTGTTCAATCTCAGCCTTACTACAGGATATGTACCCAAAGAGTGGCATACAGCAACAGTGGTCCCTCTCCACAAAGGTGGTGCCTCAACGGATCCTGGAAACTATCGCCCATAAGCCTGACTAGTTTGGTCTGCAAAGCTATGGAAAGGATCATCATGGACCTCATAAATAAAGATATTGGGGACCTACAGACACTGGATCCTACCCAGTTCGGCTTTGTTAAGGGCAGATCCTGCCTCTTAAATCTGGTCGATTTCTTTGAAACAATCACCAAGGCCATTGACGAGGGGAAGGTGGTCCACACAGCCTACCTGGACCTCACAAAAGCCATCGATACAATACCCCACTTGGGCATTATAGATAAGCTCACCAGCTTAAATATAAAGCCCTATGTCACTAGATGGGTTGCAAACTGGCTCAAGGACAGAACTCACATGGTTAGAATTGCTGGAGCCATGTCAGACTCCAAACCAGTTACAAGTGGCGTCCCACAAGGCTCAGTCCTGGGACCTCTCTTGTTCGGTATATATTTCTCGGAGGTACAGGCCAACATGGAAGGACTGTGGCTGACCAAGTTCGCAGATGACTGCAAACTGGGCGCCATAATCGACTCTCCAGCCGGCACAAGCATCCTCCAAAAGGGCCTCATAGAGACAGACAACTGGTGCCAGAGCCATGGCCTCAAGCTAAATGCCAAAAAGTGTATAGTCATCCCCTTTGGCAAAAACAAAGTGCCCACAAATTACCACATAGGTGGTAATCCATTAAGTACAGAAGAAGTAATTAGGGACCTGGGGACCCAAGTTAATAGCAATCTCTCATTTGACAACCACGTGGCCAAAGTGATTAGAAAAACATTTTATATAGCCCACCTAATCATGAAGGGATTCACATCTAGATCAGGGGAGGTCATCGTGCCTCTTTACTCATCCCTCATCAGGCCCATAATTGAGTACAATGCCCCTTTTGGGATATACCTTGCCAGACACCTGCAGCAACTGAAAAGACCCCAAAAGTACCTCACCAAGAGGATCAAAGGGCTCAAACAGATGCCATATGCTGCCCGGTTAAAGAAACTCCAGCTCTACTCAGTGGCATACTGCCTGCTCAGAGGCGATCTGTGCCTGACGTATAAAGCCATGTCCAACCCGGAATTAATGGACATGCTGCACCTCAAAAAATTCAAATCCCATCGAGCTACGCGCTCGAGAGACTTGAACCTCAGCACTGAAATAAACAGGACATGCTGGAGGGACATATTCATAACCCTGAGGCTCCCTTCTCTCTGGAATAAAATCCCAGTCCAGGTTAGGCAGAGTCCCTCATTGACTCTCTTCAAGAGGAATCTTGATGAGTGGATGGGAGATCGTAGGTTTACCCCGGGTATCACTTCTGTGTCACTGTTAGACAGAGGCACAGTATACTAACCTCGAAAATTAAATTAAAATGGGTGGCGAAAGCCGAACACACTCTGGCTAGTCTTATAAATGCCCTAGGGCAGATAGCCTAATATGAACCTATGAACCTATGAACCTATAGCACTCTGGAGTGGTTCCATGGAAATATATAGTACTTATTCATCATCCCTATATGTGATCTCACCTACAGTAGGTTCTAAGGCCTAGATGCCTGAAGCATAGCCAATACTCTTTTTTATGCCTCGTGCTGTCCATTTTTGCCAATTAGCTGTCTACTGTATGGAATTTCAAGTCTGAAGTGCCACATTTATCTCTGTTTTATCCAAAGCCATGCTCCTTTAGCATGTCTAGTGTTTTCTATAAGCTTTTTCTACCCCCCTCCATTCCTAGGATAATATATTGGCTATATGAGATATTATCAGTGCCTCTGAATAGTTCACCATTTGCCTGATTCCAAAGGACAGGTATAGATGTTACTCTGAAAGTAGGCCTATTATGCAGAAACAATGCTTTATGCTTACAGATTTCTAGAAGTGATGTCAATATCCATTCCACTTCTACTTATTGATATATATATATATATATATATATATATATATATATATATATATATATATATATATGTGTGTGTGTGTGTGTGTGTGTGTGTGTGTGTGTGTGTGTGTGTGTGTGTGTGTGTGTGTGTGTGTGTGTGTGTGTGTGTGTGTATGTGTGTGTGTGTGTGTATACCCATATATATTTAGGTTCATAGGTTCATAGTTGTTTACTAAGCTAACAATCGCAAGGGCATTTTAAATCTAGCCATGCATTCCAAATCTCTTATAAGTTCCGGTACCCTTGATAAGTGTAAGCAGGGGCTTGTCAGATAAAACATTTACAAGCACGGGCTTGGAAGATAAAACATTTACAGGCTGCCTGTGCCCATTAGAGACAGGCACCAAACAAGGGATGAATTTCCAGTTTCACATCCAGTTGTCCAAGTTACACTTGAATTTGGTTAGGGAGGAACTCTACTTCACATGGATGGAGAGGCTGTTTCAAATATTGGGTAGTCTTTGGGATACATACTTGTCTCTCCAGCAGGTCCTACTTATATCATAGGCAGGGTTTAAGTTTTTAGAATGGATAATTCTGGTGCTGTTTGTTTTGTGGATATACAGGAGGTTCATCAGAGTGGGGTCTGGCAATGACTTGTATGCCAGGCATAGATCTCCCCTCAACAGCCAGTAGGAGACAGAATACAGGAATAGGGACTCAAGGCAGTCTACAAAGGGCATGTTACTTACGCCCTGTATTCTTTTAGTGAGGAACCTCTCTGGATGTTCCAGTTGTTGGATATGCCTGGTTAGGTACATACCAAAGTGGGCACTCTACTCAATAATAGATCTAATGGATGCCGAATATAGTAGAATAATGATTTCCTTGGACCTAGCTGCCACACCTTTGTTTAAGTTGCACAACAAAGAATATTTTCCTTACTGCTGTACACATGTGATGGTCAAAAGTTAGATTACTTGTGTATGTGTCTCAAAGTCCCTGACTACTGGGTCATCTCTTAGGGTTGTGTTGTCAATATGGTAGTTACCAAGGGTACATGACTTCCTGAAGGATACTTTAATGCATTTTTTGGCGTTTAGTTTTAGTCCATAGTTCTGACACCAGTTGTTTGTTTGTGTCAGCTCTTCCTGGAAACCATTCATATCAGTGGGGATTCAATGACAGCTCCTAATATGCAATCACCAGCAATTTTAGTCAGCTAAAGGCCACTGACATTAGCCTTGACTTTATAGCAGTAAATGATAAATAGGAGTGGTCTCAGGACCGATCCCTGAGGGACTCCAGTTGTGATTGACCTCTTTGTAGAGGTGGACTCCCCAATTCTAACTTCCTAGGTCATGACCGTGAGCCAGCTGACTATTCTTTGGGTGACATAAGGGTTTGAACCTAACCTCTTGAGTTTATCAACAATGCCTGAGTGGGGTATTGTATCAAATGCTTTGGCTAGGTCAAGATAGGCAGTGTGAACCATTTTGCCCTCATCCATTGCTTTGGTGACTTTCTCAAAGACATCCATCAGGTTGAGTAGGCATGACCTGTCCTTGATGAAACCAGATTGGGTTGGGTTCAGTGTCCAATATCATTACTCATCATTTCCATGGCCTTGCATATGAGACTAGTGAAACTTATAGGTTTGCAGTTTCCAGGGTATGTAGATGGCCCATCATTGTGCAGAGGGATAATAGTTGCATTCTCCATTCATGAGGCAGAAAGTCTGTTTTGAAACTACAGTTAAACAGCAACTCCAGAGGGCCTGATATGTCATGTTTCATGCTATTTAGAAGGCATCCTTGATACTGTCTGGGCCCATTGATGCAGTATTCATGGCATTAGAAAAAGCATCAAGGACCTGTTCTCTAGTGATAGCAGAGGGAGTTATAGGTTCATAGGTGCATAGGTAAGTACTAGGCTATCAGCCCTGGGGCCCATATAAGCCTAGCCAAAAATGTTCCCTGGCTTTTGCCACACAAGAAAATTTATTTCCTGTGCCCCTGTCTAGCAGAGCCACAGAAGTGATCCCCGGGGTGAATTTCCTATTTCCCTTCCAACTGTCCAGATTTTTCTTAAAGATGGCTAATGAGGAGCTTTACTTGACATGGATGGGTAGTCTGTTCCAGAGCATGTGAAGTCTCTGGGACAGGAATCGATCCCTTCAGCATGTTCTCTTTATTGTTGAGGCAAGGTTTAGGTCCCTGGAGCATGTGGCTCGGAGGTATTGGGGTTTCTTTAAGTGTAGCCTGTCCAACAGATCTGGGTTTGACATGACTTTGTATATTAGGCAGAGGTCACCTCTGAGTAGGCGATAAGCGATGAAGTAGAGCTGGAGTTTTGTGAGACAGTCTGCGTATGGCATCTGTTTGAGGCTGGTAATCCTCTCAGTGAGGTATTTCTGTGACCTTTCTAGATGTAGATGTCTTGGGTGGTACGTGCCAAATGGTGCATTGTACTCTATAATGGGTCTGATGAGGGATGAATAGAGAGGAACAATGACCTCTTTTTTTCTGGAGGTGAACCCTTTTTTGATGATGTGTGACACATAGAAGGATTTCCTGAATACTGTGGTGATGTGATTATCAAAGGAGAGACTACTGTCCACCTGTATCCCATGGTCTCTTATCACACTTTCGGTGTTTAGTAGGCTACTGCCTATGTGGTAGCTCATGGCTACAGTGTTTTTCCCAAAGGGGATGACAATCCACTTCTTGGCATTGAGTTGAGGCCATGACTTTGACACCAAGCATCAGTCTCAGTGAGGCCCCTTTGTAGAATGTCCACACCATTAGGTGATTCTATTATGGCACCTAGTTTGCAGCCATCTGCAAACTTTGCTAGCCAAAGAATTTCTGTATTAGCCTGGACTTTTGAGAAGTAGATGCAAAACAGGAAAGGACCCAGGACTCTGACCTGTGGTACTCCACTTGTCACTGGTCTGAAGTTGGATTTGGAGTCGGCTAAATTCACTGTGTGGGTTCTGCCAGTGAGCCATTTGGCCACCCATCTTGTGACATAGGGATTTATGCCCTGTCTAGTGAGCTTATTTATAATTCCAGAGTGGGAGATGGTGTTGAAAGCCTTGGGTAGGTCAGGATAGGCTGTGTGCACCACCTTACCCTCGTCCACAGCTCTGGTGACTGCTTCAAAGAAGTCAGTCAGGTTTAGGAGACATGACCTACCTTTTACAAACTCAAACTGAGTGGGGTCCAGACTTTGGAGGTCACATATGTCCTTGTTTATAAGCTCCAAGATGATATGGTCCATGGACTTGCAGACCAGGCTTGTCAGGCTAATGGGGCAGTAGTTCCCAGGGTTCATGGTGGTGCCCCCTTTCTGGAGTGGTATAACCATTGCTGTGCACCTTTCAGTAGGCACTGATGGTATTTGATGGTATTTCCTGACTGAAGTTTGAGGGGGAGAGAGGAGATAAAGTTAGAGCTGAATTTTTTGGTCAGTAGGTTTACTATATTTTCTGGCTCAGTATAGGCGACTCCATTAACAATGAGCCCTGCACACAGTTGTGTATTGCCTTTGAGGCTGCAGACATAGCTAAAAATGCTTTGTGGTTGCCCTTGGCCTGTGAGACCAAATTTACCTCAGCTATGACTTTGGTAGACTTTATTTGTCCTCTGAGTTGTTTGTTTAGTTTGATATGATTGCTTTTATACTGCTGGATGCTACGCCACCTAATTTTTTACATGATTTTCTTCCTTCTGTTATACAGCCTATTGATTTTGTGATTCCACCAGGGTGGCTTTTTCTTTTTTTTTTTTTTTTTGAGTTAATTCTGTACTTCTTCCTGGTGGGTACAGTTGCCTTTGTACAGCTATTAACATTGTTGTATAGAGTTTGTGTGAACAGTTCCACATAGGCAGCAGTGTTCTCAGGTTTATGGGGGATTGACATTTAGCCAGGTTATCATTTAATAGTAGGAATTAGGGTTCCCTATTATAACAGCAAACTCTTAAAATAGCGAACGCTGTTTGATTGACCATTTTAAATAGAAACCACGATATCCTGAACACAAGGAACAGCGATTTTTTTTCCAAGGGAAAAAAAATCAATGGGCTGTTTTCGGGACTTTACCATTTCCTCCACTGTGGTATGATCTTGGAGTTGGTACATTTAAGTAGGGGGGTGTGGGGGCAAAGCCACTCACTTTATTTTGTGTTTGTATTTTTTTTTCCAGAGCAGTGATTTTTTTTTCCCTGGGAAAAAAGTCACTGTTCTGTGTGTTCAGCATTTTGCCATTTCAATTTTTAAGGGTCGATTATACAATGTTTGCCATTTTAAGCATTTGCTATTATAATATAGACCCAAAATTAGGCCTCAGAGTATTTTGTGAATATTCCAGGGTTAGCTGGGGTTCAGATTCTTTTTTTCTAATTCAAAGGGTCCATTTTGTGGTCTGACCTTATTAGAGAACACATTACACTAGGCTGTGTTCAGCACTATCTCATATCTGTGAGGAGCAGATCCAGTATGGTTGCACCCCTGGTCGGTGTATAATCAATCTAGTCCAGGGAGTTTGTGTTTACAAAATCCAGGAATTTCTGTGCTTGTACATTTGGTAGTGTATGATTTCCAGTTAACAGCAGGATAATTAAAGTAACCCATGATAGTATTGGGTTGGATGGTGAGTATTTCCAATAAGTTTAAATACATGGTATGGGCTTCCTGGAAGATACTAGCATGGAGTTTGGTCAGGATGTTCATAGACTAGTACTAGGCTAACTGCCCTTGCAGGCCATTTTACGCCTAGCCAATTACCCCATATGAAAATCAAATGCTTTATTTTGTGTTTGTAGGGTAAACAATTTAGCCATTATGCCAACCTCTCACAGAAGAAAAGCAAAAAGTAGAAAATTACAAACCAAGAATACAGAAACACCCTGCAAACAATTCCACTATTGCAAAACTACAGGTTTTTACCAACAAAATCTCAAGTTAAGTGCGTTTGCCTCTATCAGTGAAAGACTTCATCAGAACTTTATATCCAGAGGGCAGTTTCTCTTAAATAGCAAATAGTCACATGACTGAATTTAAACAGTTTAGAATTTAAAGACACATATACCATAGTGACATTCACTAAACAAGTATTTGTATATACCAGTGGTACACAACTTCCAGCCCCTGGGCCAAATACGGCCCTCAACCCAATACCATCCAGCCCCCAGACAGTAACCAAAAATGAAAAAAAAAAAAGAAAAAAATGCTATGCCTTACTCCAGTCACACAAATTTTCCAGCATGTGCTTACTTACCTAATTGACAGCACTGGCATACACCTCTAATTTTAGCTTGCGGAAGTAACTATTCTTTGTTGTTTATAACTTGTAGTCTGTAAATAGTAGTAACTTTCTGCAAGAGTTTGTAATAAGTCATGGCTGCAAGCCAGAATAAAGATAAACACAAAGCTGATGTAGAAAACAGGCAATTTCATGACTGCTGTCTTAAGTAAAAATGCAAGTCACTTGTACCTATTGTTAACTCGTAACGACTTATTATGTTTTGAGGTGGCCTGCAGATGCATTAAGAATTCATGTAGTGGCCCTCCCCACAAAAAGGTTGTGCACCACTGCTATATACATTTAGGAAAAGTTAAATTGCAGCTAAGATGCACACAGATTCATTAAAGTAGTGAATGAAACACTTTTGCATTTATTACTGGTTTGGCAGTAGCATCAGTTTTCAACTAACATATCAACTCAGCATACTCAAGCTTCTTACTCCACTGGACACTGCTAGGGTCTGTTTCAATCTTTTCTAAAACTTAAAAATTTAATACTATGCATCCAAATGGTCTTAATGAAGAATTAAATTGGAGAGTACTCATTTGATGTAATGATTGTTTTATATTTAATTGATTTATTGTATAATTGTTTTACTAATTGATATGTATCATATATAATGTGCTTGTGTTTATGAGTTTTTTACTCCTTGAAGGCTACGGCTGAGACGTCAGCGAATTAAATTTGTTTCTTAAGTTGTGGATTTGCCTGTTGTTTTTCCAGTTTTACTCGTGTTTGTTTTGGTGGTCATCATTTTTTTCATGTCGAGTGATCCACAACTACATTTGCTTCGTATTTTTCGAGAGACTGTGGATGGTATGCAAGTGTCTCTAGATAATTTTCTGGCAAATTAGTCAGATCGTGGGGAACGTAATTCTTCACAAAGAAATATGGTTGGACATACATCTAATGTGTGGGATAGATGGGAAGATGACAGACTCAAACGTTTTCCCAATCCCTTTAATAACTTGGGACGCAAGTTACCGGCATCTATTAGTATTGAAAGTAAGTCTCTGTTTGATGAATTGGACAAAAATATGTGGAAAGAGACTGCTACATTTTTTAACATTTGTGGTTCACAAAAATATGTTGAGTTGGACATAACACCGAGGGGGCTTAGAGTTTACAAAGACCCAACTACCCCTTTTGATTTGCAGAAAGACTCAGACGTGGCTTTTCATAAGCGTTGGGTTGCAGTGGCTCACAAATGTGTTTCCGAATGGATACACATATTGATTGAGCGGGATAGAATTAAACAAAAAGAATTAAGCCTGGAGATAAAAAAACTATGTGAAAATCTTACAGTATGTACTTCTGCTTCTATTATGGATGACTTTCTTAGTAATATGAATGCAAAACTTAAACAGCATGAGACTTTGTTAGTGGAAAGAAAGAAGGTGAAATTACTAAGAGATATATGGGACTATGAGAATAATAAGGCTTTCTTGTCGAGAGCCAATCGCAGGAAGCCACATAAGTGGGTGCAGTTTCATAAAGATTCTAAAAGTGAGGGTTCTTATAATTCCTCGCATTCAGCGTCTGAGGGCGGTTATACTTCCTATGAAGAGATGGATAATTCCCATACAGAGTTTCCTGTATTACCAGTGCCGCAACAAGCCAATAGATTTCATCAAACTTTTCGTGGAGAGACCAATAGCTCAAATGGAGGTCTACAGGGGAGGAAACGCCAACGTGAAATGTATGGCCTTCCACAAAGAGAACAATTTGCATAGGGGGACATAAAAGAGGCAAATGGTGACAATTTTCCTTTTTTACCTCCTATACAGGATTATGTTGTTAATTTATCAGGACATTCTTTTACAGATACAGAATTTGCTGTTCTTAATCGGGGACTGAAATTTATTCCAACTGTGATTCCACGTGTATATGACATGAAAAGTGATGTTTATAGATTTGGCAGAAAACTTCATTTAAAAAGTGTTCTTCTGTGGATAGTTTAGATACATCTGTGGATAGTTTTTATTCGGGCACATCGGATGATGTGTATGATGCATATTATAAATTCGATACTCAATGTGTTAAATCGGTTAGCCATTTTGTACCCCCTGTTTTAAATAATGAGGTTGTACATTTGGTCAATTTGCTAAATTTTTCTTTTGAATCTGCTTTTAAGGAATATATGAAATATAGAGCTAATATACAATATAATCTGTGTTCTAAAGAATGGAAAGCTTTGTTATCGTTGAGTAAAAAGGATGAAATTATTTTTAAACCATCTGACAAGGGTAATAAACTTGTTATCATGCATTATTCTCAATATCTTAAAATGTGTAATGACCATTTAGATAATCATGATATTCATGACAAGGTAGAACAAAACTTGTATAGTACTGCCCTAAGGGAATATAATGAGTTACTCAAGAAGGGTGAGAGGTTAGGATACTTTTCACAATCAGATTTAAAGAATAAATTTAGTATAGAAGGATGCAAAATGGCTACCTTCTATTATCTCCCTAAAATACATAAAAATTTGAGAACACCACCATGGAGACCTATTGTCTCTGGTTGTAATTATTTTTTACATAATTTAGGTATTTTCCTACATAATTTTTTTATTAACTAAAGTAAAGACCTTACCATCATATATTACTGATGGTTTTTATTTTTTAGAAAAGATTAAAGATGTTAAGTGGAATGAACGTATGTACTGGGTTACAATTGATGTTAAAAGCCTCTATACTAATATTAGTCATCAATTTGGTATGGAGGCTTTGAGATTCTTTTTAGGAGAACACCCTGCCTCTGAGTACATTTTAGAGCTCATTTATTTTTCTTTGACTCATAATTTTTTTGAGTTTAATGATTGTTTGTATCGACAAAAACAGGGCACAGCCATGGGGGCAGCTTTTGCCCCCATGTATGCAAATCTTGCCATGGGCCTTTTTGAGTCAGAAGTTTTGTATAGAAGTCATTTTTTCCACAAACATGTCATCAAGTATTATAGGTTTGTGGATGACTTGATTTTTTTGATGGAAGATGGTGAAGTTTTGATAGATAATTTTATTTCAGATTTACATAAAAACAGATTTTCTTTAGAGTTTGATGGACACAAAAAAGGTACATCCATTCCTTTTCTTGACATTATTTTGAATATTGTCAATGGAAGAAGTTTAGTTACATCTGTGGGGGTGTACAATATGTTCATGGCACTAGTTGCCATCCCCCCCATACTTTGGAAGCTTTGCCATATGGGGAAATTGTTCGAATTTCCAGATTATGTAATAATGAAGATGTGTTCAACAAGGAACTGAACTTATTGATGAACATGTTTTGTCAGAGGGGGGTTACAATGAAGAAGTAATTCAAAATAGCTATATGAGGTTTTCTGGACATAGATGTAAAAAAGTTGTTAATAAGTTGTATATTGAATATAATGATAAAATTTATGAGCAAAAGGATAATTTATATTTTGTTACAACTTATGGTTGTTTTAGTGTTGAATTGGTTAAGTTAGTTAACCATTATTGGAATTGTTTTAATTCTCTGAATAATGTGTCATCCTGGTTAAATGCCAAATTAAAATTTTCTTATAAAAGAGGTAGGAATATAAAGGACTTTTTAGTAAAAAGGAAATTTGTTATGCCTATTGCTCGTATACATCATAGTTTACTAATAAGTGGTATGCATAAATGTGGGAAATGTAAGGCTTGTAGTTTTATAGTTACTAGCTTTCCTTACATTAATAATGATAGTTTTAATGTATGTAATAATTTTAGTTGTAATTCTGAGGGGGTGATATATGCCCTTAAATGCCCATGTAATAAATTTTACATTGGGGAAACTAAAAGGGCTTTTAAGCTCAGGCTTATGGAACATGTGAGGGACATTATTAATAACAAGGAAGAGAGCTCTGTAGCTGTACATTTTAGGAATTTTCATAATAGTAGAAATGAGGGTCTGCAAGGTACAGTTTTAGAAAAAATAAATTGTTCCTGGCATGATAGTTTGAATATTAAACAAGTTTTATTACGTAAAGAAGCTATTTACATTTTGAAATTTAATACTATGCATCCAAATGGTCTTAATGAAGAATTAAATTGGAGAGTACTCATTTGATGTAATGATTGTTTTATATTTAATTGATTTATTGTATAATTGTTTTACTAATTGATATGTATCATATATAATGTGCTTGTATTTATGAGTTTTTTACTCCTTGAAGGCTACGGCCGAGACGTCAGAGAATTAAATTTGTTTCTTAAGTTGTGGATTTGCCTGTTGTATTTCCAGTTTCATGACTGCTGTCTTAAGTAAAAATGCTAGTCACTTGTACCTATTGTTAACTCATAACGACTTATTATGTTTTGAGGTGGCCTACAGATGCATTAAGAATTCATGTAGTGGCCCTCCCCACAAAAAGGTTGTGCACCACTACTATATACATTTAGGAAAAGTTAAATTGCAGCTAAGATGCACACAGATTCATTAAAGTAGTGAATGAAACACTTTTGCATTTATTACTGGTTTGGCAGTAGCATCAGTTTTCAACTAACATATCAACTCAGCATACTCAAGCTTCTTATTCCACTGGACACCGCTAGGGTCTGTTTCAATCTTTTCTAAAACTGTAAATACAAATTCCTTAAAACTAACACAAACAATTGAATGTTTGATCAATGCTTTTTTAAACAAGCCCTTCTACTGTCATATAAATGTTAATTAATAAGCATTCAAAGCATCCTTTCAATCTTTCATATATAAATGTTTGTGTATTTGACACAGTGCAGCATATACCACATCCTTTGTAGAACAATTATAACAGCCTTTAGATCTAAATTTGCAATCACCCACTTTACAGACATCACATTTACAGGACTGGAATTTAAATGTACCTGTCTTGTTATGTGGTACAAACATGTTTTCCTTATATTCCACAATATTTTTTTTAATTAGGCACCCTATTTAAAAATAAAAGACAGGGGATATGCCTTACTACTTGTTATAAAAGGATTGACCTGTAATAAAGGACAATTCTTCCTAATAATGAGAGCAATATCATGGCAGTCATTGCTAAAAGTTAATGCTATAATTCTTTAAAAAGCACATCTAATGAAACAGGACTAGCAATATTATTTTCCAGTACTGCCAGAACTGGGGTAATATCACCAATATTATATTTTAAAACAATGTCATTACATAATTCGTTGAGCATCAGACTCGGGTATGCTATTTCTAAACACATCTTCCCTAGTTTAAATAATTCATTTCAAAACAAGTTTCTCCCAATATGTGGCAGAAATTTGGCTCCTGCCACAAACATCAGCATTAATCTTACAATAGTGAAATGGGGAGTGGGAGTGTGCCTCTGAGCAACAGATGTGAATAACATAATACAAAACTATGAGTTCCCTGTACAAGAGTAAGTAACTACATACTGGCGAAGTATGATAGGGCACACCTAGACAAGTATTACCAGCAAAAGAGAGAGAAAGGAAAGTGAGAGAGGGTGGCCACCTACATAATGTGGAGAAGTGATTAGGGGAGCCCTAGAAACAGAATGTTGTCTGTATAAAATGGATGTGATGTGGTAGATGTGGGGCTTAGGAAATTAGCATGTTTTGCACATTAGATGACGTAGAAAAGAACACAGGCAGTGCATGCACTCTCAGCCACCATCACTATAAGATATATAACACTACAAGACATATATGTATGAAGATTCATGCAGTTGCCATAACTAGGTAAATATAATCATAATATGTATGTATGTTCACACACATAGGACAGCAAAACATCACGATAATCTAATGCAGTACCAGAATCTGCTGTTAATGCTGCTGGTGGAGCTGGAAAGTACATTTATATCACAGCTGCCCTATCAAGCAAGAATGGAATATGCATCCATCTTGGCAAACCAATGGAATTGGGGAACATAACACGATATTGATGTCAGCAGAAACCCTTAATGAGATGCATGTTGGGACTGGAATGCAGAAACAAGGAGTAAGTTGATGAGTTAAATATAGATTCTTTTTCTGAACTGCATGACCGTCTCTTGAAGGCTGATCATCTCACTTCTGTGTGCTGTGCTTTTACTTCCCAATGTCATAATACTCCTCATTTAAATAGTCTTTGTTTTTTTTCCCTTTCATGTATATCTTTGATTTTCTAATCACCTCAGATAATATGCACATTTAGATATGCTACTTTGATGCAAAATATCCAATTTATTTAGACAATCTTATTCAAAAATTAGTATGCACAAACAAAATGTGTTGCAACTTCAACTGAGAAGATGTTATACACAGCATAATTTTCTTCTTAGTCCATCCAAATATAAATACACAATTGTGTACCTTATTAAAAAAAATAAAACTAAACACAAAAGTAGTCCTTTCTTGCCACTTCATATCCATATTAAACATGTTTGCTCTCAATTGCAGTAGAGTAGCTGACAGGTATTCCTGGAAGCATGGAATATGAGAGGACCTGTTTGAGGCCAAGTCCTGAAAACTATAGACACAGCAAATAATTTCTGACTTATTTATTTGGACATTGAAAATCTCTTAGTCCTGGACTTATAATAATTATAATAGGGAGATTTTGGGTTGTTGCCAAGATCACATGGCTTCAGAGGCCCTATGGGTGACTATAAAAAACAAAAAGAAAAGTTGCTGAATCTGGCTGTGATGGACTGAAGGGGTACTTTACACAAATGGGTGTACACAATGTCTGTGTTCTTGTCACAGCTAGATCATGGTCAAATGAGGCCCTAGGCAGGGTAATGGATCATAGGCCCCCATGTACACATTACCCCCCCCCGCATCCATTACAGTGTCCCATTACTTGTCTATTTCTCCTCGATTACCATAAGCACCATTAAAACCTGTCAGTCTGCTTACTGTTTTCTTCTTCTACAATGATTACTAATATCTGGAGTAAATTTAAAACTTTTATTGCAAGTTTTATGGCAGAAATACTGGTAAGCATTTGCTAAAGAAAGCAATGCAGTCTCAGAAATGAAAACAGACAACATTAACAGTAAACCTCTCTGCCCTTGAAACTCACATTTATTGAAACAGCATTGAAACCTACATTCAAAGAAAATGAATCTGTCCAGTGACAGATAGATTAAGAATACCTTTGGGCATAGATACATATGTGTGTTTTTTAATTCTCCTTTCTGATTGTATTAAATTATATTTCTTGCATAATACAGCACCACTTGTTAGAGTGTGTTTTAAAGCTGTTATTTTGAACATCTTTCCAGTAAACAATGAAACAAAACATAAGAGCCAATAATGACAAAACTGCCCATTACTGAACATTTCACCCATAAAAGGCCATTCAAACTTTTGTCATCACAATCCACCAATATCAGTCAATTTGCAAAATCTCTGCAGAAGTAAAAGTCGTCTGAATAATTTCACATTAAAGAGATCTGTAACTGATGATGAGATTGTTACTAGCAAACAACTTAATATTTCAGTGTTTCATCTGCAAATTCAGTGTCTGCTGTCCTTGAAGAGTATATTGCCTATGTTCCATTACAAAAAAAAAAAAAAAAACAGAAAAAAATGACAATAGGAAATGGATAGCAAACTGAAAACAGTTAGTTACAAGGCATCTCATCTCAAAGATGACACTGTCAATACTGCAACACCCCTACACCCACCCCTTAAAGTACAGCACAGTATCAGCAATCCATCTACATGGTGTGGAAGTAGAACCCACAGCCTTTTGTATCAAAATCAAATATATATATATGTTGCACTACTAACACTACTTCCAAATTCTCTCACACAAACAGTGATAAAATGTTGCTAAACTAAACAGTTGCACATTGAAAACAGAAAGTATGAGAAGCAATAAACTTTTCTTGACCTTGCAGCTCACAATTCCTTGAAAATGTATTGAAGCTCACAACAATTCCTTGAAAATGTGCAAACTCAAACTCATACTTCAGTAGGATTCAAACTCTTTTCTCCTGTAACCAAGGTACAGAGTTTGAGCCTGAGTAAATTAACCTAGCAACCACACCTTACTAGGGATTTAAACACACACCAAAAATCACCTTACCCATTTGTGCTGTTTCTGACAACCACGGACAGAAGAAAAAGACAAAGAAGTAGAAATAGTTGATAACCTCAGACAGCAGAAGTAGGATCAGAATGGTGAGCCATGCGTTTAAATTCCATACCCAGATGTAAAATAGAAGAATCAACAGCAGATGTGAGTATTGTCTGTCAGTGCAAGCAACAGTAAGTGTGTGTAGATGCACAAGTGCTCTTAAAGAGGAACACCCTTAAAGAAATGCAATTTCTTTTAAATTAAAAAGTAAGTGTTGTGGCAGAACCCTGGCCAGCAAGTTCCCTCCCAGCCAGTTGGGGCCCCTCACAGCCAGCAGGCCTTAGGCGACTGCCTAGGTCTGTGCTGATGTAACATTAGGCAAAATTTGTACATGGCCATGGACACTGTGCACTTAACCATATATTGACAGAGAACAAAAGATTGGTATTATATAATTATTGATGAGGGCTCACATACCTCTCAACTGTACAGATTTTTGCAGAATGTTCAGAACTGTTGCCTCATATTTTTGGTCTGTTTTTCATAAAATTGTGGTTTTCCAGCAAATTAATAATTAAAAAATGAAGTCAGAAAATAATGACAGACATTTGAGTTTCAGACTTCATACCCTTCAGAAAATCCATTGTTAAACCAAAACTTGTCATTCTATCAACCTTCTAAGTTTTTAAGGGCAATATTTTAAAATTATCCCTATTTTGGGGCCTTTGTCCCACTTTTATGTATGGCTTGGTCCAGATTTCTTGCTCTAAGAGGTTGAGAGGTAAGGTTCACTCACCACTCCCATTTTCAACATTATCCATGTCAGGAAACTAGTGTTGCAACCTCTCTGATTAAATATATGACATAGCCTAGTCCCATCCCCTATTACATATGCAAAACCAAACATTAATGATAAAACCAAATAAAAAGACTGGATGTAAGCAACTTCACACTATTAACAAAAAGCTGAACTGAAACAAACAAAAAAAATGTCTTTAAGTCAAGTAATTTCTTCTGATGAAAAATGAAAAAAAAAACCACTATTTATGTAACAGTGTAAAAAAACAGAGACCTGGTGTCTTCATCATATGAAATCATTTAGTTTGAGTATATTATGTTTTGTTATTCAGCTAATATTACATTTTTTCCATATTCTATTAATTAACAATTTATATATTCATTTTATTGAGATGGAGACAGACTGACAGAGAAAGCAATAAAGATTTAAGGTTTTGGGTTATATTTTAAGTGCCATCTAGTTTGTTCAACTGATTATATTTGCAAATGCAAACCTAGATAGCAATTTTTTTATTGGCCAGACTATGGTTCACAAACACCTATATCAGTGCATTATCTCTTTTTTCTTTGCTAAATAACCAGATATAACAAAATGTTCAGAGGAACAGCAGTTATTGTGTGCTTCAGCTATTAGGTCTACGTTTAGACACCACCAAGTCACTGGTCACTTTGAGGTCACAGTAGAAAGGGTAGTTGATTCAAATGAAAAACAAGTGATCTAACCAATGTTTCAGACTGTCAGAGTTGTTGTCTAACAATTCCTAGTGCTCGTTCCTAAGAGTCCTTCTAAGCAAAGAAAAAAAGATGAAGATAGGTAGCATTAAGCTTAATTAGCCATTACTAAAATACACAAAGTTACTTAATTTTTTTTTTGTAAATATATGGAAGTGCAGGTTAGAAGTATAAAACATAACTATGAGCCCATTTTGTAACCTTGCATATGACTATCTTGTAATTGTAATATTAATAATACATAGCTAAGGACTGTTTGGCAGTAGCATCAGTTTTCAACTAACATATCAACTGTTGGTGTGGAAAAAGGGAAGTGCAAAGCTTTAAGTAGTGCCCAGAAGTAAACAGTAAAAGTAGAGGAAAAAGTAGGGTCAATAAAAAGAGGAGGTGGTGTTGAGGAAAGTGAAGAATGGGAGACAGGGTTAAGTAAAGAAATATGAAATGCAGGAAGCATGGACAAATAAGGGCAGAAAGAGAGAAGGTACAGTCTTTGTGTTTACATAAATATCAGTATTGTGATAACCTATTGGCAGCATTTATTTTAATAATAACCTGTTGATAACATTTATTTCAGTATGATGTAATAAAAATGTTATTTCTACTCAGCTCTGTATATCTAGTCTAGGGTATATTTATTTAATTTGCATTTCAACGGCATGTTGCAGGTGAATTTTTTTTTTTTTTTTGTGCTTCCGACTATACCTTTTGTAGTGTAGGCAGTATGTGTAGAACATAAAGAGTCTGGGAAAACTTATTCATATTTTCTATATTATGAGTGAAGAAAGCAGTATTTGCTATTTCTAAGCTTAGATGTTTTTAGTTTTAGTTACTTGGAGTTCAAGCTAATCATCACACCATTTATAGATCCATAAATAAATAGCTTGATAAATGTGTCAAGTACATATTAAACCAAGGTGATAACAGTTAAAACAGCTGAGTTTAGGTTAATATTCTTCATGTGATTGAGACATCAGGAGTATGATATCACTGTATATAAACTCCATTAAAATAATGAAAGGAGAATTATTTTTATTTAAAATTGTAAGAGATAATCTGTGAAGAAAATTATAATCCTGAAAGAAAAGGCAAAGGGAGAATACAATTCATACTGAAACCCCTCAGCTGAGTTAAATAAGGACAAGAAGATGTGTGTGTGTGTGTGTGTGTGTGTGTGTGTGTGTGTGTGTGTGTGTGTGTGTGTGTGTGTGTGTGTGTGTGTGTACTTCTATATAACAAAATCCCACTTAGTTGAACGACGAAATGACAAGACAACGTTGCTGAAAATTTACTTTAATGAACACTCAGATCACTGTAATTTAACCCCAGGAAATGTACCACATGATCACCAACATGTTAAAAAGAAACCAAAGCAAATCAAACCCACCCAAGTGGGGTCTTTGCCCCAACACACCCTCATGTGGGGGGCTATACTCACATGCCCTCCTAACTACATATACCAACTCCAAGATTGCACTATAGTGGAGAAAAAGGCAAAATTCACCACAGTGGCCAAGTGGTTAGTTTCTGGGAGTTAAATTACAGTGATCTATGTGTACATTAAAGTAAACTTTCGGCAAAATCGTCTTGTCATTTTGTAGTTCAATTAAATGGGAATTCAGGAAATAGAAGTAGACCCGTGTGGTGTGCTCAGCACGCGCGCGCGCGTGTGTGTGTGTGTGTGTGTGTGTGTGTGTGTGTGTGTGTGTGTGTGTGTGTGAAGGAGAGAGAGAGAGAGAGAGAAATATGGTTAAAATAAAACTTTAAGATAGCATTGTATTAATCAGATGTGTATAGTACATATTTACCTGTGCCTTGTATCACCAATGTAATCAATGCAACCTGGTAAACTACATTGACATTCAGTTACAGATACATAGTAATTACACAAATGGGATGAAGTGCATAATTTGGTTACTGATACATAGTAATTACACAAATAGGATGCTGCTCACAATTTGGTTACAGATACATATAAATTACACAAATGGGATGCAATGTACACTTTGGTTGCCTTTTGTAGTCACTTTTCATTGAAACTCACTCAAATTAACTGATAAAAGGAAACTGGCACTTGTTAAAGGTTTTGTAAGCTTACACTGAATTTTGTGACCTCTGAGTTAGTTATGTTAGCTAGTGTTGTGGTGAGAGGAAAATTCTACCTTTATAGTTTAAATCCAGATAAAATAGACAGACAGTCACAGCACAACATAGCAAAATATCCTGGTTAAGCACACACGGAAACTTCCAGAAGTTCCAGGTAACTAAACAGGTTTAATGCTTCAAAAGCAAGTTTAAAAACATGTTAAAAACAACAGTAATCACTTTCATGGCCTCTTTTCACTCACTGCATATACATACATATCTGAGGAATTTCATTTGATTATATGAGCAAAAGCGCTTATGAAGTTTTTTGCAGATTTGTGTAAAAAAGATTTCATATTGTGTTGGTAACGGCATTCTTTAGCGGTCTTTTTTTCTACCTACTATAGTAACCATGAACCAAAAAGATAAACTGATAAAAAACAAACTGGCTGACAGCAAGAAAAAAACAATGATATATAATATTTATACACACAGTTTATTAGCGCTTTTGTCTGGTAAATTGCCAAACTTCTTCAGATAAAGTGCATTACACTGAACAACCCTTTTATACTGACATAATGTGACATCACAAAATACACCAACCAATACAAATTCATTACCGCCATTTAAAAATATTTTCTAGAGCCAATAAAATATATTTTGTATTCCACATACATTACTTTAAAAAATATAAATGCATAGACATTCCCCGGGATTCATGAAGCTTGCGCCAGGTGCAGGCGTAGCGTAGGCAGAATAACGCCAAATATGGCTGCTGAGTGATTCAGGTACGATCCAATTCCACGTGCACTACCGGTGTACGCCAGAACTGCTCAGCCCTCGGCATAAGTATGCTAATCACCTCATGCGCAGTGTCGCACCATGCAAATGAAGGCAGATAGCAATTCATGAAGTGGTGCAGGCGTAGCGTAAGCTCAGGGAAATGTAAACCATAAAACATGGTTTACATTTTCCCAAACAGAACATCGGAGCTATGGAAGCGGACCAGACTCATGTATTACAAAGTTAACATATGCCAATGGCTAAATACACAGCCAATGGCATACGAAAAGATGCACAACACCAAAAAAACAACATTTAATGTCATGTCCACAGTAACGCACAGTACAACCGCAGGGCATGTGTGCGCAAACAGGAACATAAAGAAAATATATAAAAATGTCATAAAATCACAATGTAATACAAATCAGGTTTTCATCATAATATGCAATGGTAGGCATGGAACACCACAACCAAGGTGCAAGGGTTGCTAAGGGCCTGTGACAGTGTTCGGCACGGTAACTATGAATTAGTAGTCAATGCCATGCAAATGAGGCAGGTAATACTGAATCGCAAACGTCCAGCTGGATGAAGGATGTACCAAACGGCTCAGTGCTATAACACCGAGGAGTGGCTCATAGGAGATACATGACATCAGCAGAGGGTTGTGCCACCGTAGCAGTAAGCACATTGGAGCAATGCAAATCTGGCCTGGCCATTGATAAGCAAAGCTGCAGGACAGGGGTAGGGAGGAAGATATAGAATTGTTCAGCTGAGAGCACACATGGTGCCCAAAAGCGCATGTGTATGGGGAGGAAAACGTGCCCGAAACCCGGTAAGCAGATGCACGCTCCGCGAACAATAGCACAAATAGGAAGATCAGGGGAAGAAAAGAAGGCAATGCCGAAGTAGGGTAATTGGAGTACTACTGAGCAATTAACACCAATCAACTCATGGTGGCCAATCGACAGCAGCTGACAAGTCTGCTCGCAGAAACCTGCAAAACAGGATAGGGGAGGCATTGGATTGCAAAGAAAGGAGGAGAGGCATTGGATTGCAAAGATAGGAGATCTGTTATAGCAGAGCAAAGCAAACCGACAGTAGATCGGCAATAGCACACATTACGCAAGATAAGCCAGGTCAAGGAAAGTACAAATGAAAGCAGGCTGCTGGATGCATGCCAGAAAATGGTAGGTGGAATGTGCAGAAATGTAAAGGGAAGGTCAAGAGATAATCCACGGCAGGCAAATGTAATTCAACACCAAAGGCACCACAATAGTAGTTCTGGTAGTAAAACACATAAGATACCCTGTAGCTACGATCGTACATACACACCCTATGACATCATCGGTGTTCACAGCACAATAGTATAAAGTGTGAAAGCCCCCTACACACACCTGTGTATCCCCAAACACTGCACCATAGGTGTAAACACATGGGGAACTTTTAAAATGTACATGTTGGGAGCTGCCATAGCTGTGATTCATCAGCATGTGTTAGAGACTGACGGTGCTGTGGAGGATGATAGGATGATGCCAAAAACCACCGCAGGCCCCGGAGGAGGAGAAGAGTGTTCAGACCAAGGGTAACCTACCAGGGGCTACATGATCTGGAGATAGTAGAGCGTTACAAGGTGGACAGGGACATCTTACAGCAAATAGTGGAGCTGTGCCGGCCACGCCTGAGAAGCAGGAACAACAGAGGGGAACCCATCCCAGTGGACACGAAGGTATGTGTAAGCTTGCGAATACTAGCCACAGGTACCTTTCAAAGGCCAACTGGAGATATAATGGGGATCTCACAGGCATCAGCATCCAGGGTACTACACCAGTTCCTGGATGCCATGTTACCACATGCCAATGAGCATATATACTTCCCCCAAACTCAGGAGGAGTTGGCCAGCAATATGCATCACTTCTACCATGTGGCACACTACCCGGAGGTACTGGGTGCGATAGATTGCACACACATACAAATGAAGTCACCACCCAGTTAGCATGGTAGGCGCTACATAAACCGCAAGGGATTCCACTCCATCAACTGCCAGGTCATGTGCAATGCCCAGGGCATTATCATGGATGCGTGTGCTGGCAGCCCTGGAATCTACCATGACTCCCATATCTGGCATGCCTCACAGCTGTATCAGGTATTTTTCAGGGGGGACATCCCACATGGCCACCTTGTGGGGGATGCTGGCTATGCACTGGAGCCATGGATGATGACTCCCATCAGAAATGCACACACACCCATGTAAGAACGCCATAATGAGGCACATGCACAAACCAGAATCATCATAGAGCGTGTGTTCGGGATGTTGAAATCAGGGTTCCGGTGCTTGGACACATCTGGTGGAGCCTTGCAGTACTCTCCAGGCACATGTGCCCACATCATCATAGTATGTGCCATGCTACATAATATGATCCTGCGGAAACAGCTGCAGCAGGGACAACATGGTGAAGGCCCTCATAGCCCACCGCAATTGCCAAGGCCATCACAGGCACAGAGGGATTCAGACCACAAACACACTGTGCCAGCCCCAGAAGGCAGACGGAGGCATGCCCAATATGCCTATGCCTTGGCAAAAAGGGAACATATAGCACATACTCTGACAGTGTAGGCCCCTACGGACTGACACACCTCTCCACCTGTACACACAGTAAAATGGATGGCACACAAACACGACCACCTGTAAATTGTAATGTATAGGTGGCCCACTGTGTGAATCCCACATAGGCAGTCCTCAAGCATTGTACACACAACAGCTATTGGAACAAAGAATGTCAACACCTGAACAGCACATGCGCCTATCAGCATATGGTGGTGCTGTGTGTATAGGTTCCCAGGTACATCGGTAGGTACACGGCCGATTGTCAGAGGCCATACACCAAACAGGGCAAACAGAGTCCGCTGTCGCCACAACATCGAGTAACCAACTGTCGCTTAGTGGAGCAGAGGCAATCGCGGGAGCACATGTGTGTCAGCACTGTTCTGCACACACTCAGCACAGAGTCCCTGCTGCGTTAATGAGGGGCTCCACATAACGTAATCATGGATGTTGTGTCAAGGCATGGGGTGTACCCATGACAGGTATTCGTCACCCCAGCATGCTCCACCTATGGTCGTTTGAAGGTGTAGCACAGTATCGTGTGTGGCTCACTGTGACATACATACCCAATGCCGGAGCACATCCAGTAATCATCACATGGACATACCATTAACTGGACTCATGCATATGTAAACTAACTGAGTTACCCATGTGAGTGCAGTATGGAGTAACAGCCGTAGTATACTCCACATACAAAACGACATAACACGTGTACAAATCCCAGATGTCCAAGTGTTAAATGCAGTGACCATCGTGCATGTTCCCGGTCACACGTCCTGCAAGGGATGTAACGTAATCCCGAAGCACAAGTAATGCATGTCAGATGCAGGTCATCAGATCATGTTTAGCACATGTTAGTGGGAATATGTATTTCCCACTGCTGGTAAGCGACGTTTGAATATGACTATATGGATATGCGCGAAACAGGGATAAGCTTCTCCGCTTATTGCGCAGATCACGGTCAATGATGTCCAGCACAGGTGAAACCAGCATTATTCACCCCTGTACTAATAGTGCCTGCTCTGAAGGGTAAAACGACCACTGCCAGAAGTAGAACACGCAATCATGTATACAATCACCAAACAGTATTGCTAGCCAAGATGTACCTATGGTAGGGCTGCCACCTCTTTAAATGACCAATGTGGGATATATGTCAGATGTCTGCAGGCCAACACATACACCCGGCCAGTACAAAAATCAGAAATTCACTGTTTTGCCTAGATAAAAGCTTATTCTAGTAATGTTTACTTACATATTCTGTTTCTATAACATATAGGTGGTTAAGCTACAGAATAACTGTTGTATGCAACTATTACATAAACTATAGGAAATAAGTATGTCCTAAACTCTCAGGATATTTGCCATGTTTATAGATATTTTGCAGGACACAACTGCCCAAAGAGGGACTGTCCCTCGCAAAGTGGGACAGCTGGTAACCCTAACCTATGGCAGGTGGGTAATGTGACAGGTACAGACACAAACGTGCGGAGTCCAGGAAACAGTATACACCAACAAGTACACAATGAAAGGTGTAGCTTGTCTGTCACTTACCTTGTCAGATATATATATATATATATATATATATATATATATATATATATATATATATATATATACATATACACATATATATATAATACAGATAGAAAGGGAGATAGAGTGATATATGTTGATATATACGGATTCAACGATATCTGCAAATATATATAGATAGGTCAACAACATTCATAACACCTTGGAGGTACAAATAAATAAGATACTGCCAACTATGGAATGTGTAACATACCGACACGCGTAACCACAAGGCTGAAAGACTGAAATAACACAGTACCGGAAGAGTACAACCGCAAGTAATAGTATGACGATATGAAGGGACATTTAGTTACCGCTGCCAGTGTTGCAGACCACTTAGGTACTGTGTTCAACTGTGTCTGTGAGTGCCATAGTCTGTGTATGTGTGTGTTGAGGGTGCTGTGTGTGTCTCCGTGTGACTGTAATATGTGTGTGTGTCCGCATCATGTGTCTGTTAGTGCCAACTCGGAGGTAGATCATTACGGTAGGTGTGGGTATAGCTAGCCGTAGGCATACGGTTACCACCTGTCCCATATTTGGAGGGACAGCCCCTCCCTGGGCAGGTGTGTCCTGACATAAAACATTACAAAGGCAACTGTCCGAGATTGTAGGACATTATTATGTCCCATATATTATGTAATAGTTGCATTAAATAGTTATGCCTGTATGTAAGAAACGTAAATGTTACATGCAATATGATAAGTGGCCAAAGTCCTACAACAATAAGTATGTATTGAGGATAAAAGTATGTGCTATCCTGTGTACTGACCGTGGGTATGTGTCGGCCTGTAAACAGTGATGTGTGTCCCGCAAGTGTCCCACAATGTCCATATGAAAAGGTTCCAACCCATGGCAAAGAGGTTCTGTCACCAACACAACTGCAATGACTGCAAATATCTGGGACAGAAATACACGGGATAGCTGTCATTTAGACATATCCCTTTACATATCGCTGCAATTCCGGGAGTATGGAAGTATCAACCTCACCTGCATACTATATAGAAACCAATTAACAATGGCCCAATGTAAAATCTCGTAACATAAGTCTACTAACTGATAGCTCTTTAACTACGGATGGAGCCCACACACATATATATGGAATATATAGAAATGCAAGCCCCACAAACCTGTATATGCTACGTACACCCACCGACATCCCTCACACTAGAAACTGTAGCAATACAGACTGTAATTACAGCACAAACATCCAGTTAGTCAATTACATCTGCAGAACCATCAACATACCTTGTGAGAGACACAATTAAAGGCGCCATGCAAAATTGTAGCCGTTGTATAATGGAACAAATGGCGATGTTACAGGTTTTGTTTGCAATAGTCCGTTATCAGATGGTTGGGATGACAGATACACCCACATGTTGAACCACATACTCTAGCTGTCACACACAATCCACGGGGGACATGAATCCAAAGTATACTTGTCTCTACACATAGCAGTTGCAATTACACACAACAAAACACAATACAGGCTGTCTCACCGAAGGTAGGGCAAATGGGCAACGCCCAAGTGGAGAAATCAACTATACCCCACTGTTACCGCGTAATTGGTGAATGGAGTAGCTACACAGCTGATGTGCAAGTAATTAGTTACTCAGAAACACCAATTGGTGGCAGGAAACCCACATGTTACAGGTATCGACGTATATAAGGATGACTTGCCAGACATTCAAACCGTATGCTCATACCATATACTTGTTTATGCAGTGTAAGAGAGATGGAGATGAAAGTTCGGAATGAAAACAAGCTATGTAGAACACTCGGTATGTACATTTATGTATAGCATGTTTTGTATTAATTATTTAGTGTATGTATAGCCTGATTTGCATGAATTAGAAGTGTCCGCAATGCATAAAGTGGGAAAAGGTATTTATGTAGTGATGTCTTGCTGAGCATACTAACGCTTGTAGAAACCATGCGTCCAGCAGTTGGCCAGAAGGTACACATCACAGACACTACAAGGGATTCTACATGAGGGCTTTAAACAGAACAATTCCATACAACCCATCAGTGGTAGGGTATGTCCAACAAGTACGTGCCATAGCAGTGGATAATATATGTTGATATACTGTCACAGTAGGCATGTGTATGGGCATATAACGACAATGACATGTCTAAGGTGGTCCCGCTGTGCAAGTATGCTTTGCATTATGGGATACTATGTAAAATATGTGTAATGTATAGTATTGTAGGTAGATATGTCAGATACTGTACACAGCATAACAGGCATATCATGCATACCAAAGGTATCGTCTATTGGCATGTACAATAACAGGATACATATGGCTTGTAGGCACGGGACAGTGTAATAGCATGATAGCTAATCTGTATGGAAGGGCTACCAAGTAACCACGCACAAAGGACATGTAATAGCTTCACAGGTCCATAGTGGGGTACTATGCAGTCTGGCAAGTCTATGTGTAAGCACAACTACAGTGTTCGCACCAGTGGCACCTCTCTAGGGTAGTGTCCTGTGAACAGCAGAGCCATGTGTTAAATGCACCTCTGCACAGTACAGCCACTGCAGTGATCCCTGGCGTACATGTGTCTCCCAACCACCAAGTGAGGTATCACATGAACAGTGCTACTGAGTGTCCCTGCGTGATGTACATAGGACTCATGTTCCAAAGCATGGTGAGTGTCCGGTTTGGGAATGTAACCCTCAAGCACAACCCACTCATCATTGCGTGTGTGCACATATCCATGAGCATGTTGCTCACAGTGGCTTTTGCTTATGTCGCGTATGTGGAGTATATCCATTAATATTGTTGTGGACATGGGCCCTGTCTGTTCAGCAGATGTCACCCCTGAGTATGTAGTATGCAAATGTGTACAGACATGGTATCCTTACGTCAACCGCATACTTTAACTGTCAGAGCTCAATAAACTTCATGGCGTGTTAATGTTGTGGTATGTAAAGCTGTAGCTGTTGTGTAAGGTACACCCTAAATGGAGTGGTGTACCCTTGAATGTGTGTAGATGTCTGGAATTCAGATGTACAATGGATGCCTATGTACCAGCTACACACCCAGTACAGATAAATGTGCCCACGTAGAAGGATATCCAAGCCACAGTGGCAATATGGTAACCACAGGAGTGAGGGCGACATACATGTGTACTACGAACACGTACAATGTGACATGTATGTAAGGGACTACCACCTATGTGATAGTCAGTGGGTGAATGGTGTAATGCAAAACTGATGTTCATGTACCTTTTGTCATGCAGCTGGAGTCCATGATATTCATATCAGGTATCTGTCACAGTGACACCCGTATGGATGGAGCCAATATCAGCTGGTGGATCAATCATGGTGCTTTGTATGCAGGGGTTTGTAAAGCTAGGCAGGGAAAGTCCCTCTGTGCTAGCCTGTACCTCAGGGAAGCATATACTGAACATGAGGGGCCCCATGACTGATGACTGTGGTATGTCAAGTGTAACTGAAATGCAGTAGGTACTATGGTATGCTACCCTCATTGTGTGTGTCCTATCCATGAGCCACATTGCATAAAATCCTGATACATAGGGTACGATATGCAAGTGGATGTGTATGTTGTCAATACCAGAATGGAGAATGGTGCTGAAAGGCATTGAGAGGACAATGTAGGATGTGTGGACCCCCGTACCATCATCAACTACCCTGGTAACTGTATGAAAGGAGCCAACCAGGTGTAGGGGCCATGCTCTGGCCCTAACAAGTCCAACCTGGGTGGCATCAAAGGACCGGAGCCCAGCAATGTTTCTGTGAATGACGTCCATGATGATGTGCCCAATAGCCATGCAGAACAGTCCAGTCAGGTGTGTAGGACTACAGTCCCACTCATGCATTGTGGCGCCCCCTGTGCGGAGTGTGATAAATGTAGCTGTGTGCCATTCAGGGGCCACAATGTCTGATACAAGGCTATTACTGAGACATGTCATTCAGAGGTTTGTGGACATCACAGCCTGGGACTTTGGAAGGTGACACGGGGCCAGTGTCCCAGGACATATAGAGTGCAAGTTAGTACTGTGTAGGTGTGACCGTAGGGACACCGCAATGTTCCTGCATGGATTGTGGCCCTGTAGTGAGTAAGAGGGTGTAATGTTAGCATTGAATCCATCCGCCAGCATGTTGCCAACATCACCTGGGTCTGTAATGTTCCTGAGTGACTGTTATATGTGAGAACAAATGTGGGTATTGCCATTGACTACTGACATACCACCATAATGCCTTGTGGTACACCCTGGAATGTGTCGCAGTAATGTTTACGTAGCTAGTCTTGGAGTATGTGATGAGGGATCCCGTGGCCCTACCGAGGCTGACCAGTGAGCTACCCCACCCATGGGATTGTACATCACTGTGCAACAGCCTCCACCTGTTGTTGTAAATGATGTCCATGGAACATGACCACCAGAGTGGCGTCTGTTATCTGGTGTGTACCATCATAGCTCTGTGTGGAATAGCATGGTCCATGCAGTCGTATATGTGCTAATGAAGTGCACTGGGGTATGTTTCAGCGTTTGTATGTACATTGACCATCTGCACGGGTGTCATGATGTTAACTACCACTGTCATAAGAAGTCTGTAGTAGGTGTTGTAATACTCATGTACTGTGTATGCCATGAAGGGTGTGGTGCCGGGATGTGGCTAACTAGGGTGATTAGCATATGTTCGGAATCCACCAATGAGGGGATAACCCCAGGTGTGGAATACCAGTCACATGTTGGTAGTGTTCATGTCAAGGATAATGTTGGTCTTGGAGGTGGTGTGTATGGGTTGATCCAGACGAGTAGAGGTTATGACTCACAGATGTGTCGGTACATGAGTGGCTATCCCAGTTAAATGTGGGGTAGTGTCAGTCACACATCAGTAATAGCTGTCTGAGCCCTACTGTCCAGTACACCAACAGATGAGGTGTGGTAACCGTGGGGTATGTTGTTGAATCTGTAGCTTGTTACATTGTGTATAGTGGTTCCGGACACAGTTAGTTGCACATGGAGCACCTCTGATGCATTGTGCTAAGTAACTAGCCAGGATGTGTGTTCAACATAGTGGGATATGGGAACACCTCGGCTGTGGGTGTGCCGGTCCAGGTATGTGCCTGAAAGGTATGGTCTGTCTATAACCTGTCATTGCAGGTGTGCTCTGCAGAGCCTAGAGGCAGGTCCCAGTCACTGCAGAGATATTGAAGTGGTGCATTATAAGGTGTGCCTTGCCTGCATGCGTAACAGAGGAAGATGCAAGCATTGTGTCACATGCCCCCATCTCTTGCTTGCCATTTAACGTTCTGCCGGTGACTGTTAGTGGAAACTGTGCAAGACAGGCAGTATAGAAGCAGAAAGAGCCTTACATGTGATCTGTACTCCCAGGGCTGACAGGTGCAGGTCATCTGTGCCAAAGCATTGTGTTTGACCAGGTCAGTAAAAGCGGACAGATACCAGATGCCTTTGGAATGACAACAGAAACATAGGCAACTGTTGAAGTGACACAGTCAGTCATTGTACAGTGGTATCAGGTCCGGATGAATGCATAATGCTCCCCAGGGCTTGGCCCACACCTTCAGGGCTACAAGACTGGTGAGCTATTGCATGTCCCTGCACACATAGTCTGTGAAGTGGCATCTCAGGGCAGTCACACTAACATGGAGAATGACAGTCACATCGTACCTGGTGAGGTGTGGCATGGGTGCATAGGTTATGTTGCAGAACCAGTTACCCATCAGCAAGATGTAAGCGACTATTGCCTTGTGTAGCCTGCTGTGTGGAACTGCAGTGTGCCCGCCTACAGAGTCACCTATGACTGGTGTGTTGTATATGTTATAACACCCTATTGGCTGTATGTGATGGGCACACATGAGTCTGTGGGCTATAAGTTGGTGATGTTGTGTTCCATGATGGGTCTGCCTATGGTGCCTACACAGAGTATGGAGAGGTACTGCGACTATTTGATGAGTGGGGTATGTTGCGAATGTTACACATCCCCAAGACTGTCAGGTGCAGTCAGGGTTGGTGACAGCATTTCCCCCAGCAGGGCTGCATAAGTGTATCCCCCACAGGCTGTAGTGTCGTATGTTGGGAGGTGAGCATTGAATGTGTACATGAGACAATTGCTCTATTGCCACATGTATGACATATCCATCATATAGACAGGCAATAGCACTGGTACGTGACAGTTGGACATGCCTGTATATACAACCAGCTCTCACAGGATATGTGAGTTATGTGTGTACAACAGCTGTTGTACCGTAAGCAAGCTGGAAATATGAGGACAGCCAGTGTACCTGTGGGAAATGGTGTGGAATGGGTGCTATATTAATCAGTAGTTCATGACATGCCTACAAGTTCTGAACAAGTGCTTAGCATGAACATACAATACAGATAGGGTGTTGGATAATATCAACCCACAAGTGATGACGACAGTCATAATGGGTGGCACCGCACTATAACCCTGCGGAGTATGGTCTGTATGTCCCTGAACCATTATCAATGTAGATGTTAGCAGTACAGATGTACAAGACAGTACAGATGTTTGATTACAAATACCCTTGTATGTCACAGGAGTGTTCTACCAGTGGCCTGTTGACAGACTCACAACTACAAAAGGTGCCAGAGTGACATGTGCATACCACACCAGTACCAGCTACAGTAAAACAGGGTTAATGTGCTGTACTCCACCCTCATTGTAGCCCATACCACACAGACAAATGTTAGGCATCTGTGTATGTAAGGATGTGAATGGCCATGGCCTATGAGCAATAGCTGTGTCAGTGTTGTAAACAACATACAGAATGGGCTTTGTGGGTGAGGTGTGTGACATATGTGCACATTCTGATGAATGATACCAGCATTGTCACCGCTAGGTGAACATCCCTGCACCCATTAACTACCACCTAGGCTGTGGTCAACATTATGGCCACTGTGTAAGGGATGGTGCTGTGCAGTACACCTCTCTGACTTGGTGATGTCTCCAGGCCCCTTAGGTAGTCATACAAGGTACCCATGTCATGACAGGGTGCCATCCATGAGCATGGAGATCATTGGACAGGCATATACAGCACTGGGGTGACCAATATTGGATCACATATCACCTTTAAGGGGTAATGGCCATGCATGGATGGGTGATACCAGCCTTCACAATCCTCACCTCCACTATGCAGCATGCTGTCTACCTTGCATAAAGATATTTGCTACACCATGATGATAGACATGCTACATGTCCATATCCTGATCTGAAAGACATACGTCATGGACAGCCGCTGTCCTAATACTAGGTTCGCCACATGCTGGACAGATCCCTGTGCCATACATGTGACATAGTCCTGCCATACCATGCAACCCTGTACATCAAAGCTGCACATGTCATCCCAGTCATACATGGTGTGATGGCTGCATGGTAGGTGTAGTATCAACTTTCTGGATCAGTAATGTAGCACTGAAGCACCTCACAGTGACATAATGGCTGTCGGTTACAGCTATGAAACCTTGCCCGTACATGCTATGGTTGATAACCATCCCTGCAAATGACGTCCAACTAGCCATTGTCCCATGTCTATCACATGTGCAACACAGGCGATCCGTGACAGGATGTTGAACAGCTGTACTGTGCTGTGTAGATGTATATGGCAAAACACATGCGTGTACACGTTACCATGCGTATGAGTGCATTGTCGCTGCTCAAGTCCATTAAGGCTGTGTCTGTGTTGATATGTGACATATACACAGCATCACGGTCGACAGCATTACCGTGGACACATCCAGGCATGTGCAGATAGGTAATAACACCAGTGCAGGCAAACAGACATGCCCACATCAAGACAGCATTCACATGGAGTATGAACACTATAATGAAGTGACACACATATATGGTGATGATATCCAATGCATAACGGGTGTTACATATGTATGACACAAACATGTCAGTCGTGTCAGTGTCATGATGATTTGCAAAGATAACTGTGCAGATGTACTAGATGTCATAGAAATGTATGTGCAGCAGTATCTCTGTACATCTCAGAAACTGTGACCTGTCACCATCATTATGTCTTACAGATAATGCCTCGTACACACCTTCCAGCGTACAGCCACCAGGAGGATGATGTCCTCATCCCGTACCTCCATGAGAACTACGAGGTGTTGTTCAGCCATGTGCCACAGCATGCCCAGCAACAGGACGACCTGTGGCAGGATCTGCGCAGGAGGGTGAACGATGTGGGTGGCCATAACCGCACCTACCAGCAGGTGCGCAGTCACTGCACGGACCTGATACGACATGAAAATCAGCGTGCCACTGCAATCGCCAGGGAACAAGGTGGAACAGGTGGTGGGCCACCAACCCAGCCCCCACTCACACACACTGAGGAGTTACTGGCCAGTCTGGGGACACCCTCAGAACAGCATCCACAAACACTATCTGTCATCGTGGAGGTTGGTGTTTCCCAACCAATGAGCCTGGAGTTACCTGGTAAGTCAGTACTGCACATATGGCTACTATATCCCATTTACATGCATGTGTCACTGTACATTATGTAATGTAACAACATATGCATGGTATGTTGACACACATGCTGCATACTACAGTATGCTACCCTGTGTATGCACACATGTGCATACTATATGCTATTGTACAGGTGAATGTGTTAACATGCACAGTGCACCCTGTGGCTGTCATACCATCATGGATAATGTTCATACTGCTGTGTCACCCCTATACAGGTACCTCTGGCATGCCGCACAGACATGAGTCCGTTGCAGGTGAGACTGTCATCAGTATCAGGCATGTAAAAGCATAGATCTATTTGCCATGTGGCCAGTTAACACTTGTACACTTGATGTTCATTCCATTCATGATATACAGATCGCGTCACCCATTATTCACACAGGCCACCCCTGTGCAATATATACAAACAAACTGACAAACTGACATGAAACCAGAGTATTTGTCATCGCTACATGTGTGGTCAGCTGTGCATACAATGGTGGAGGTGTTCTACAATGGAGGCATATGTACTATACAGTGGAACAACATGTGTGGTACGCAAACAGTACCACACAGTGAGCTGTGATATGGGCAGCCCACAGGAGTCACCATTGTGTTATATGCCCCTGCAATGGGTGCACACATTGCGATGTGCCATCTGACATGTCCCAGACACGTAGAGTATTGGCTGCAATAATGTCACACTATCCCATAACCCATACCCCACATACGACCTGTTGTCTGCATAGCCCTGTGGATGGTGACATATCTGACATCTATGGGTGTATGTCATATGGGACAACACAGACATGTGTGATAGATGGCCATCACACACATTTGTCCAACACATGTGCAAACATGGCCATGGGGGATGGCCAGAGATACGTAGCCACACAGTAGATGTGATGTGTATACACCCTGTTTCACATTGTCCACACATGGTCCAATTATAGTCTTAGTTGAAAGATGATACAGTTGCTGTGGTACATTGGACATCCTAAAAGCCTGTGCACAGCCAGTGGAAGTGTCACTGATGTCTACCATATAAGATGTGTTGAACATCATGCCTGTGTCATAGCATGACAGTAGTCACCTCTACAGCTTCCACAGACATTGACACCACATCAGACTGCAGATACTGTACATTTCCCTTGCTGCTGTAGGACATCACCGTTAGCTGTGCACCTCATGTGTGTGGTACAGCAATGTCATGTTGGACATAGTGAATTGACAGGTCCGCTATGTGTGGACACGGTTGCCAGGCAGCTAAGACTCTGTAGTTGTTGTGCAGGGATGTCATCTGTAGGTCCTCCAGTGGCCTGTCACATGACACAGCATGGTTTGGTGTGTATACACCTCAGCATCGTGGGTCAAATCCACAGTTATGTCATGGGTATGCATGCAGTTATGGCTATGCAATGTGTACATACTGTATAGCAATATAGACGCCTCATGATACCATGCAATGGCACAATGTCTGTACTTCACACTGTAGAGCAATGTAGACGGCTCACACTACCCTTCCATGCACATGCACATCTGCTAAACATGCATTCTATCTGTAGGGCATACAGACAACACCGCAATGTGTTGGCCATTATGACCATTGAGTCAGACATGTATGCATGTTAATGCACACATCAGCAGATTACATGTCAAGGTCATCTCAGCCATGTGTACTGTTATCCTGTTCTGGTCCACATGGTGTATCATGGGGATGCATGCATACTACCATGATTGTGTGAACTGCATGGCTACTGATATGACACCTGCTTGCTGTATTGTGCACCCCAGGGGTTATGCTTACTAACACTAGTAATGTCAGAGCTGCATGCCGTCTGCTGTATCACAGGCATGCTGCATGCCATCTGTCAAATCACATGCATGGTGCATGTCTGTGTGTGTGTGTGTGTGTGTGTGTGTGTGTGTGTGTGTGTGTGTGTGTGTGTGTGTGTGTGTGTCTGTGTGTGTGTGTGTGTGTGTGTGTGTGTGTGTGTGTGTGTATGTGTCTGTGTGTGTGTGTGTCTGTGTGTATGTGTCTATTGTAATTTAGAGTCTTTCTTTGCATTCACAGGTGATGTAGGTGCGTTACCCTCCTGCGGTCCATCTGATGTTAGTATCCCCACAGATACCAGCAGTGATGAACATATGCATGAGGGACAGGCAGGGTTGTCAGGGGTTGAATCTGTGCCAATGATTGCCATCCCAGTTATGTCCCCCTCTTCCCCACACACAGTTCTACTGCCAACACATACTGCATCACCGGTGCCATAGAGGAAGGACAGTCAGCATCTGTTAGCGTGGAACAGGGACATGTGGTGGCTACAGAAGGTGTGTCTCCACACCATGGTGTCAGTGTAATGTCTGCAGATATGCCACACAGGCATGTGGCCAGTGCTGCTCGTAGGAGGACCTCTGACAGACATGCACCTGCAGGACAGAGCCCAGCAGCTGGTATCACCAGACGCATGTTCCAGACTGTAATGGCGGCACAGGCACGTGCTGAACGGCAGAACAGAGAAGGGCAGAGGCTGCAGAGGTCTGCTATCCGTACCCTAAATGACAACATCCAGGCATTGGCAAATGCTCAACAGCAGATTGCTGATGTTCTGGACAGGCAGTTGGGTGACATGGTCGAAATCCTTGACCATGGCATGGCAATCCTCGAGTGTGAGCTATCTGTGCTGGAACATCTGGTAGGAGTGAGGCATAGGCCACGTGGACATAGGCCAGCTACACCACTTAGTGCAGGTCGACATGAGCGTGCCACCTCACATGCCCACTCCCATAGTGCCGGTAGCAGTAGCAGTGCAGCTGGTGCTGCGCTGTCCACACCAGGACACAGCAGGCCATGTGGACATGGCCCTGGACATTCCCAGCGGGGACACAGTTCCAGTGGACATGTGTCGTCAGACAGTAGCCAATCTGTACCTCCGCCTGGTAGTGCCCGTGCAACCGCTGTCAGGCACAGGTCACGTGGCCGTGGACGGACACAATGAGCTGTACAACCTGGTCTGTACAATCTGGAGCTGTCAATAATACCCCTGTGTAGGCCTCACAAAAGGCAGAACTGTGTGCACACATACACGCACACAGCAAACACATCTGTAGGGCACCACAACACCCACATGCATACTGAACAGACATGTCCAATCATATCACTGGCCCTTACCCACACACATGATGTCACCCATTATTGCAGCCTATGCCCCTGGCACACATTATCACCCTGTGCATATGATGAAGCCTGTGACGCATCTCTGTATCCACACCATCGGTGCAGGGGCATGCTCAAATGGTCTGATGCACAGGGTGAACAGAACAGTGAGATGTGTATATTACATTAGTTGTGTACGACTAGTGAGGGAAGTGTATATTATCTTAGTTGTGTAAGAATGGTGAGAGACGTGTATATTACATTAGTTGTGTACTGTTGACACGCACCAGACATACCATGTAGTACAGGTGTAGCATGCATTGTTATATGTGCACAACCATGTAGCACAGGTGTAGCATGCATTGTTACATGTTCACAGTATGTGTCTCGGTAACAACAGTAACAGCATGTTGGTAATGATGCCCTGGTTCCCTCCTTATGGTCTACTTGCATGTGCCTACAGGTAGCAGTGTTTGCAGTCTCCCATGTGTAACTGTGGAGTACTCACAGGCATGTATGGCAATCTCAGCATGCTATACGTAGCCTCAACCAGACAGCTGGAAAGTCTAACATACCACAGATGTCCACACATATACTGATCCAGCAGCCTGTGTGCAGTTTAATAGGCTACAGTGGCTAGAGACGTGACATCCATACCAGGTCACATCACAGGTATGTTGACATGGTGCAGGGATTGTACTCAGCGGTCTGGACAATGATAATGTTAGAGGCCACTTGATAGCATGAGGCCTCACTGTGTAGCAGTAATACCCTGTCACAGTACAGGAACATGCCCACACTCACGGGGTCGATAACACTACAACGCACACCCCATAGTGTTGAGGTGAGAACACTTGCCTATGTGGTCATCATCCTCAAAGTACTGTGCACCCACACGATGTGACACAGAGAAGGGACATGTACAGGTATCCAGTATGGCTGACACCGATGGCACCAACAGGGTAGTAGACTGCATCACCATGAGGGGTTGGGATCCTGTGTGTTCTGTATGGTAGCATACACCCTCACTCCATGCACCAGACCGCCATACATATATACACACAGACACACACACTGTAGAGACCACAACTGTCATACACATATGGATAGCTGATGTGTGTGATACACACACCACACCTGCCTACGTCATGCTTTCCACACTGCAGTATGTACAGATGTCTACAGCAGTGTACAGGGGTGTGTCACAATCGGGATGTATTCCCCACCATATGTGGCATATATGGTCACACATGCAAACACACATGGCAGTACTGTGAATGATACACCTGCTATATGATGATACATCTGAGAGACATGCAGCAGTATTGACTGCATTATGTGTACCAACGCTATGTCCGGCAATTGTGCTGCTATATGCACACGGGAGGATGTAAGTGTTACAGGTGTCGAGTGATGTACATTCGGTAATACCTGACCGCTGTGTAGGTTTTATGTCTTCACCGTCAGGTAACAGTAGCATAGCGTACTGTTTGCACATGTAATTGTATGATGGCGTGTGCACACCTGTGAGCCGTACCCAGCGAACATCCATCTACACAGGTGGATCACCAATGTACGTACACACATCCATCCATACCTGATGTGCATCCTACTGTCTTGTCGGTATATCACCATATACAGGTGTCAATGATGGGGCTGCATTGCTATTGCATGTTGTAGTTAGGCACAGATGAGTTACTTACATCAGCTACTGCACATGCATGGCAGCTGCATGCACACTACAGTTTGTATATGTGTGTTGGTCCTACATGCCTGTCATGTAGCCATGTTTGTATGCATTGCAATCGGTGGACATGTGTGTTGACATACATAACACATGGACTGTTGTATGATATGATGGGTGTCATGGGTAACTAGTACAGAGGGAATGTGTCCTCGGTCAACATTGCTACCTCACGTACTGTTGGCATTCAACAGCCATGGACCCACCTTCAATTTGCGTGTGTATGATTGCTGTAGCCACTTGTCTCCATGGAGGACAGCAAAAGCTATGATATGTACATATGTGTTGTGTGTGTGGTCCATGCACATATCTACTGCAATTACATGTATGACATATCCAAACATGTGTGTTCGTCTGTGTACAACAACAGTCATCTGTCACAGCTGTGTAAGACCCAGGGCCCCTGTTATGTGTAGAGCCGACCTGGTTATGTACAGTGGTATCAATGCAATGCATAACACATGATGGAACCCTGTTGGTACATGTGTAGTCTGCACAGTTGCTGTACACCTATGTACAGTCCAGCGGTCATGAGTCACACAGTGTTGTGTTGATGTATTGCTGGACCAATGACATGGTGATGTCCGAGGGCAACTTTGTAGACTGCAGCGTGTGCCTTTGTGATCTGCACCTGAGACATCTGTGATGGCTCCTGAGTGTATACTGGTCAAAACATGTGAGTGGCCTTCATGTACGTGGGAACAGTAATACCATATTGTGCCCTTCCATGTTTGGTATCCGTGTGCATGCAAGATGGCCCTTTGCAACTGCTAAGTGTGTGAGCATGCCCAGTATGCCGTTGTGTAGCTGGACACACAGTACATTCCAAACTGCGCCCTTACGTGTTTAGAATCCGTGTGCATGCAAGACAGCCTTTTGCAACTGCTAAGTGTGTGAGCATGCCCTGTATGCTGTTGTGTAGTTGGACACACAGTACATTCCAAACTGCACCCTTCCGTGTTTGGTATCCGTGTGCATGCAAGATGGCCCTTTGCAACTGCTAAGTGTGTGAGCATGCCCAGTATGCCGTTGTGTAGTTGGACACACAGTACATTCCAAACTGCGCCCTTATGTGTTTAGAATCCGTGTGCATGTAAGATGGCCCTTTGCAAATGCTAAGTGTGTGAGCATGCCCAGTACACCATTGTGTAGATGGACACACAGTACATTCCAAACGGACATGTGATACTAAGCATGTGTGCATGGCCAGTGACACCTTGTGTCGTTGATGTGCCTCTGTGTATGGGCATGGCCATTGACAGCCTGTATAGTGACGGTGGACATCCAGGCAACAGATGTCCATTTTCAATGTCACGATGGATGCCTACATCGAACCGTATCTATGTAGTGTTGTTGTAGTGCTCCGTAGATATTTAGTTGCCCCGATCACACCACTGCCGTGTGTTTGTCTACGTCTACCTTGGGACAGTAATATGCTTTCAGACTGCTCACTCTCTATACATTCCCTATCAGCATCTTAGCCTTTGCGGATGATGTCACCCACCTAGAACTATGCCTCTGGGAGTGCTGTGTTCAGTAATCTAAGTAGCGTGTTCTGTAAATGCATTTTGCTGTAGTGTGATAAGGTAGTTAGGTGTATGTTCGACTCCCAGCCCTGGCAAGTGTGTGTGTGTGTGTGTGTGTGTGTGTTTCTAGCTTCCTGGGGACACAGTAATGCTTTTAGATGCCGCACACCACATACATTCTCTATCGGTGTCTTAGCCTTTGCGGATGATGTCACCCACCTAGAAGTATGCTTCTGGGAGTGCTGTGTTCAGTAATCTTGGTAGCGCATTCTGTAAATGCGTATTGCTGTAGTGTAATAAGGTAGTTAGGTGTATGTTCGACTCCCAGCCCTGCCAAGTATGTGTGTGTGTGTGTGTGTGTGTGTGTGTGTTTCCAGCTGCCTGGGGATACAGTAATGCTTTTAGATGCCTCACACCACATACATTCCCTATCAGCGTCTTAGCCATTGCGGATGATGTCACCCACCTAGAAGTATGCCTCTGGGAGTGCTGTGTTCAGTAATCTCGGTAGCGCGTTCTGTAAATGCATATTGCTGTAGTGTAATAAGGTAGTTAGGTGTATGTTCGACTCCCAGCCCTGCCAAGTATGTGTGTGTTTCCAGCTGCCTGGGGACACAGTAATGCTTTGTGATGCCGCACACCACATACATTCCCTATCGGCGTCTTAGCCTTTGTGGATGATGTCACCCACTTAGAAGTATGCCTCTGGGAGTGCTGTGTTCAGTAATCTCGGTAGCGCATTCTGTAAATGCGTATTGCTGTAGTGTGATAAGGTAGTTAGGTGTATGTTCGACTCCCAGCCCTGCCAAGTGTGTCTGTTTCCAGCTGCCTGGGGACACAGTAATGCTTTTAGACGCCTCACACCACATACATTCCCTATCGGCGTCTTAGGCTTTGCAGATGATGTCACCCACCTAGAAGTATATCTCTGGGAGTGCTGTGTTCAGTAATCTCAGTAGCGCGTTCTGTAAATCCGTATTGCTGTAGTGTGATAAGGTAGTTAGGTGTATGTTCGACTCCTAACCCTGCCAAGTGTGTGTGTGTTTCCAGCTGCCTGGGGACACAGTAATGCTTTTAGACGCCTCACACCACATACATTCCCTATCGGCGTCTTAGCCTTTGCGGATGATGTCACCCACCTAGAAGTATGCCTCTGGGAGTGCTGTGTTCAGGAATCTTGGTAGCCCGTTCTGTAAATGCGTATTGCTGTAGTATAATAAGGTAGTTAGGTCTGTGTTCTAATCCCAATCCTGCCATGTGTGTGTGAGAACTTCCCACTGCATGACAACAGTACATTGCTTTTACACTATTCACTCTCCGTAGAATCCATACAGCGTCTTTGCCTTTGATGTTGATGCCAGCAAGCTAGATGTATACCTGTGTGAACGCTGTGATCTAGTAATCACGGCAGCGTGTTCTGTACATGCATAATGCTATAGTGTGATAAGGTAGTTAGGTTTGTGTTCTGCTCCCAACCCTGCCAAGTGTGTGTGTGTGTATATCTATTTATATATATATATGTAAAGTAGATAGATATCGATATGTATGTGGATATTAGCACTATTGAATGTGCTGCATTATCTATACGTGAACACATTTGATGTAGGTAGGCATCTCTGATCAGTATTAGCAAAAAACTACGGGCACTCATAAAATCGTCTAAGGCCAGCTTCGAGAGAAAAATTGCACAGGACACTAAGGATAATCACAAGGCTTTCTTTAGTTATGTTAGGAACCCTGGTGGGAATTCCCAGATATGCTCAGAATTAGTCCAAAATGACAAAAAATACACCGAACCCACAGACATTGCCAACATCCTAGCTGACAGGTTCAGCAAACTTCTCCCCACCAAAAGGGCTAATATCTATCCCAGCAGAGTGCTGCCCCCCTGACATCTCAGATGCTCAGGTAAGAGCTGCCCTCTCCAAAGCAAGAAACACAGCATCAATGGGACCAGACGGTGTCCTGGGCTGCGTCCTACATGAACTCCAAGAAGAGCTAAACCCAAACCTAAAACTACTGTTCAATCTCAGCCTTACTACAGGATATGTACCCAAAGAGTGGCGTACAGCAACAGTGGTCCCTCTCCACAAAGGAAGTGCCTCAATGGATCCTGGAAGCTATCGCCCCATAAGTCTCACTAGCTTGGTCTGCAAAGCTATGGAAAGAATCATCATGGACCTTATAAATAAAGATATTGGGGACCTACAGACACTGGATCCTACCCAGTTTGGCTTTGTTAAGGGCAGATCCTGCCTCTTAAACCTGGTCGATTTCTTTGAAACAGTCACCAAGGCCATTGACAAGGGGAAGGTGGTCCACAGAGCCTACCTGGACCTCACAAAAGCCTTCGATACAATACCCCACTCGGGCATTATAGATAAGCTCACCAGCTTAAATATAAACCCCTATGTCACTAGATGGGTTGCAAACTGGCTCAAGGACAGAACCCACATGGTTAGAATAGCTGGAGCCATGTCAGACTCCAAACCAGTTACAAGTGGCGTCCCACAAGGCTCAGTCCTGGGACCTCTCTTGTTCGGCATATATTTCTCGAAGGTACACGCCAACATGGAAGGACTGTGGCTGACCAAGTTCGCAGATGACTGCAATAGACTCTCCAGCCGACACAAGCATCATCCAAAAGGGCCTCATAGAAACAGACAACTGGTGCCAGAGCCCTGGCCTCAAGCTAAACGTCAAAAAGTGTATAGTCATCCCCTTTGGCAAAAACAAAGTGCCCACAAATTACCACATAGGTGGTAATCCATTAAGTACAGAAGAAGTAATGAGGGACCTGGGGACCCAAGTTGATAGCAATCTCTCATTTGACAACCACATGGCAAAAGTGGTTAGAAAAACATTTTATATAGCCCACCTAATCATGAAGGGATTCACATCTAGATCAGGGGAGGTCATCGTGCCTCTATACTCATCCCTCATCAGGCCCATAATTGAGTATAATGCCCCTTTTGGGATGTACCTTACCAGACACCTGCAGCAACTGGAAAGACCCCAAAAGTACCTCAACAAGAGGATCAAGGGGCTCAAACAGATGCCGTATGCTGCCCGGTTAAAGAAACTCCAGCTCTACTCAGTGGCATACCGCCTGCTCAGAGGCGATCTGTGCCTGACGTATAAAGCCATGTCCAACCCGGCATTAATGGACATGCTGCACCTCAGAAAATCCAAATCCCATCGAGCTACGCACTCGAGGGACTTGAACCTCAGCACTGAAATAAATAGGACATGCTGGATGGACAGATTCATAACCCAGAGGCTCCCTTCACTCTGGAATAAAATCCCAGTCCAGGTTAGGTAGAGTCCCTCATTGACTCTCTTCAAGAGGAATCTTGATGAGTGGATGGGAGATGATAGGTTTACCCTGAGTATCACTTCTGTGTCACTGTTAGACAGAGGCACAGTATACTAACCTCGAAAAAGGGCATAGCAAAATTAATTTAAAATGGGTGGCGAAAGCAATACACACTCTGGCTAGGCTTATAAATGCCCTAGGGCAGATAGCCTAGTATGAACCTATGAACCTATGAACCTATAGCTCTGTGATAGTGCACATACTGTGTGCTGTAGTGATCCTGGGTTATAGTTGTGTAGTGACCAGTTATTTTGTTGCTAAGTATTACAAGGAACATTGACAACAATGATAGTATAGCACCTTTAAACGGTCATGTGCACATCTCAGCAACAGTCAGCAGTGGTTATTACTTTGGAGGATGAGTATGGCTCATATCACTAAGTATTAACTGACACTACTATGCAAATCAGGTTAACATCACTGACTCCCTTTTATCCACAGGTTGTGATACAGATCTCAGGAATGTATGTGTATACATTGACAGGTGCAGGACTGGAATATTGTTGAATGCATGGAGGGGTGTCCATGGCCAGTAATGGCGATCTGTACAGCCTGGCAGGTACGGTCTGTGACTGTCTCACAACCTCCTGTATATGGCTGACACATGCTGAAACTGTGTACATGCAGTCACACACACATGAAACAAACAGCTAGGGTTAACACATACACACACACACATTGCATCAACATTGGGCCATGCAAACACTGTTGTCCCTCACACACACACATACTTACATGTTGATTGGATGGCTCAATGACAGGCTCTGGAAAAGAAACACCATACCCTGTGCATATGATGACACCTGTGCCACCACCTGTAATGTGTAAGATTGATGCAGGAACAGACTAACATGGTACTGATGCACAGGGTGGCTTTATAGCACTGTATTAATGTTATACTGTTGTTAACACAAAGTGTGATATCCTTCTAGGTGTATGTAAGCAGGCATGATGCATTGCAGCTATGACCATCAATGTAGTATAGTTTACAGCACTGTTGATTCTGAAGATTTATTATCCATCCATGTGCTATTTGACTGAAGTGTGTAGTATTGGCAACATCTGTTTCAGAGTGTGCAGTACGTGTGTGATGTGTGTAGTACAGATTTATACATGCTTACAAACGCGTACACTAGCTTACATGACATTACACGGGCTTCAACATTCTTACACTAGCTTACTCGTTCTTCAATGCACGCACACGGGCTGACACGCACACACACATGCTTACTTGGGCTTACAGGCACGCACAGGCATGAACACACTGTCAGCAGGCTTGCAAGACACTTCAGTGATATCCATGGCATACACTGTCAGTTTCCTGACTGTACCTAGGATAAATCATAACACGCCTCTTCCACTGATGAGTAACTGACAGCAAACATGTGACACATTGCTCCGATAGGATTACAGTGTTTTATAAATACACACTCATGATGTCACCTATCATCTACTCTTATAGTCCCCTTAATCTACTCTTCCACTGTAGAGGCTTGGCCCATATGGCATGACAAATTATGATTCACTATCCTCAGCCTCAATTGCATTGGATTGCCTACTAATGCTTGGTTACATCTCTAACAGAGCGCTTCCACACATAGCAACCAGTACTCAGTAGCCATCTTCTCTTCAGCTTGCCATTCACCTGCATGGCGAACTAACTGTTAACTAAAATTGCAATTTCTATGTGTATTTTAAAAATTTTTATTGTTTTAAAAGCGCAGCGCATTTTCGCGCTGCTGCGCTACGCTTACACACCGGAGATCGGGGGAGGACAGATAGAGTTTTATTAATTTTCAATGGGAAAATATGCCACTGGCCTTATATTTGGCCATTGGCATGCTTTTTCAACTGAATTCATCCTTTATTTGCAGCTGACATTGCTCAGTTTAGCTACTTGCAGAACGTAACTTGGTTAACATCCGAGTACATTTCTGCACATAACTCTACTCTTGCACGGACAGCTTACTGTTTCATGTATCGCAGACTTACATCATTTGCATAGCTTTCACCTACAAATGGGGTTACTTGCATATCCTAACATTGTCCGTGCAACGTTCATTTTAGGGGCTGTCTTACACGCCCCTACAGGATATTGCTGAATAGCTTGACAGATATCTTGCCTTGCTCTACTCTTCCTCTACTCATACACGCCAGCCAAGGCTCCATGACTCCTGGCCTAAGCTTTGCTGTGTGCTAATATGTCTTTTTGTGGAGTATGCATGGCTGTAGGTATGTTTTGACCTGCTACGTCTGACATTTCTACAAAGCAGCTCCCACTTTCATCATTTGTAACGGTGACAGCCCTATAGGTACTATATATATACAGCTGTGACATTTGACATGTCAACACATACCTGCGGTCAATACTAAACTGACTACTTCAGCGCTTTTCATACCTTCAGATTTTTCTTGTAGTAGTATAGTCGATAATACTGTTTCCTATAACATGTATCTGTTTATGATACAAGACATATCATTTTATTACACCACTACACACAAGAAGAAATCACAGGCCAGATGCCATTACATTCCTTTTGCAGGACACACCCGCCAAGAGTGTTGTGTTCCTCACAAAAGCCAACAGGTGCTAATCAAAACATATTATGCTATCATCTACCTTATGTGTTCGCCGGTATTTCCGCTTTCCGTCAGTGGCAGAACTCACATGCGAGTGTGGGAGACTGAACACTGTATCGGGGACACTGCATAACACCTTGAGGGACACTATTAACCTTCCACATTGACTATCACAGGGCATAAGTATTTATTCATATTTATCGCGGTACATGCTTTTGACATACATGTTTTGTCATTTGTCATCCCATATTTCTTCACACCTGTCCACCTGATATCACTAGTTCTATACATTTATTTAGGACAGGGTTACTTTCATACCTCTCAACTGTACACATTTTGGGTAAATGTCCCGAACTTAGACTTATAATGTTGTTCCTTCTTTGTTATTATTGTGCCTTTCTGGTAGATTAGTGGCAGGTCATTAAGGACTATGAGGTTAGATAATAATGACAGACATTAGTAGTTTATAACTAATAACCCTCAAAACATTCATACTAATGAATTATCCATTATTCTAGCAACGTTCTAACTTTGTCAGAGGAATATTTAACATAGTCCCTATTTGTACTTATTTAAATATGCCTTTGTCCAGAAGTCTTATTCTGAAAGGTTGAGAGGTATGGTTACCATCTTATTTGTATGCATGTACGTCCATGATAATCACTTACATGGCACTGATATAAGTCCCTACACCTTCCCCCAGTGGTTTACACAATATCCAGTACATGGGTTCTTCATTTTTGGAAGGTATAGGTGTGTACTATACCCACATAGGAAAATTAATCACTCCCATGGGGCAGACCTATTAAATCTGCACCAACCAACACCTGTGAACCTAGGCCCAAAATTACATACCCATGATTCCCATACCTGACACCCCTCCACAGTAGTCATAAGACATATTTAATGTGAGCGATAATAAAGTATGAAGATACTTCTAAGCACTATCCACTCTCCGCGTATCAGGACATATGTCATACATTCTGTCAACCCATGTGTTATTACCCTTGCACAAGCTACTGTTGCATGTACAGCTATATTGTAGCTGCAGATGTGACATCCTTAGCTTCGATTATTACTGGCCGCTGCCTGCAAAAAACACTTTTTGGAGTCCTGTAAAGGACACCTATATCCATGTTTAAAGAGTAGAACTTGCAGATTTGGCACACTGGTACTTTCCAGGCAATGATTTTGAAAGCAGCAGTATATTTACCTTTCTTGCATGTCTGCATGTCTATCCATAATAGCTATGATGTAACCTATTTATGTACATGTGTTATATCTACAAGGACAAATGTTTATATGTTTGTTATGTATATATCGATTAATGTAATTGTGTGTGTATATATATATATATATATATATATATATATATATATATATATATATATATATATATATATGTACAGTCTTTATTTCATATATTTATTTAGTTTAAGTCTGTGGATATATATCTATACACAAATATATATATCCATATATAGATATATAAATAAACGTGTAGAAAACAGCATTCATTTGCTATGCTGTGAGTCGATTGCACACGCGCATGAGCACTTGCATATCCTTATTGTGGGTTACATATGTTTACTAAGTCTTTGTGCTTACGTGGGCTTTCTTTATTGTGACGGTACCAGTACAATATCTGTAATCCGGTTAATGGACATATGCGAAACACACGTTCACCTTTACATATTTAAATATCTTTACAGCACACACGCATTCATTAACTCATATGTGCTGTAGTCGTAGTTGACCCAGGACTGGATGCTGTAATCACTATACTATTGGTGTTCTGACTCATTTATATGCATACCCATAATACATAGCTACATTAACATATGCCTCACCGCTTCACTTACAACACAGGCATCCATTCTCCTGCTGGGAAAAACGCGGTACTACATATTACACATTCCCTATTCCCTACTGCTCTGGACCCAAGCTGCATATTTAATCACTCCAAGGATATGCAGAACTCCAAGGCTTATAGTCCTGGCACATAAAAGTCTTTGATTGTCAGGGTGTTCATGTGGTGATCTGGGTTTAGGCTTGTCCGCCTGGTGAACAGAACTGCCCTGACCGAGTTCAAATGTCAGACGAAGCACATGGACAGACTTTGTCCATTTTATACAGGTTTAACTGTGTTTACAGACACAGGTCTTTCGGCACCTGCCGGCAGCTTTTTATGTTGGCAATACATAATATGGGTGGGTTGGTTACAATATATAATCCACGGTGAGGGGTGTTCCCATTCACATTTGACAATTTCCTGTATGCATTCATATGGGGATTATTATTTTGGACATGAATTAACTACAGGTATGCAGTAGTACAGTAAACAAATGTGTTTTGTTACTGTAAATATGTACGGACCTCTGTAATACACTGTTGTTTTCTGGCACATCAGTAGCTATTCATTAAAGACTGAAGTCAGAACATAATGACAGACAGTTGAGTTTTAGACTTCATACTCTTCAGGAAATTAATGCCAATGTACAAACTGTTATTCTATCAACTTTCTAAATTTCTAAGAGCAATCTTTACAAATTGTCCATACTTTTGGGCCTTTGTCCCACTTTTATTCACGGCTTTGTCCAGATACCTTGCTCTCAGAGGTTGACAGGTATACTTTTATTCATGGCTTTGTCCAGATATCTTGCTCTCAGAGGTTGATAGGTATACTTTTATTCATGGCTTTGTCCAGATATCTTGCTCTCAGAGGTTGACAGGTATGGTCGGTCACACCTACACACACATTAAGTGTCCCTCACACAGTAGATCAGGGTTATCCTGTTTACGTCAGTTCCTTCATCACCCTTATACCATTTGCCACTATGCGAATGCGTGCAATATATTTCCGCTTATTCGTGCAGGGGCACGTGCGTCACGGGCAAGTGTTTGATCCTGGGTAGTAGGTTATGCATGACCACTTATGGCTGAACAGTGTCGTGCACCTCTAATGCACATTCCAACATCTGTCCAGATATCTACAGGACTGGACTTCGTGTCTTCCGTTCTAATGTTTACACAGGTTACGTATCCCATGAGGGATATCCAAACATTGTACCGATCCACAACACGAGGAATACCGAACATCGTTTTGGAGTTATGAAAATGTGCTGAGGTCGTGTGCAATCCTGCAACCACCTAGGCTGGCACTACCTACTACATATGCGTAGTGGTCACTGTATGTAGCTGTGGCTGCACCAAACCAGTAGGCCACATACGGCTGGATTTGGTGGACGTTCAGGTACGGGAGCGGGTTGTGTGATGTGGAGGGGATGCTGGGTAGTCCATTATGCATCCAGGTGTGTTGCATTTGTTGTGGCCAGTTCCATCCAGGTGTGTTGCATTTGTTATGGCCAGTTCCATCAGGGCCAATCTGTGGGTATGTGCCAGTGACATATCTATACATTTGTATCGCACATTTCAATATTCCTCTGTTTGTGGGAGTGTGTTCTACAGTATGGCCTGTCTGCTTGTATTACAGCTGTTTATACATGTGTTTGTGTTTCTTTCAGCTTCACCCGCTGCTCCCTCATACACCTCCGGTTCACCTGTTCTACATACGACACAGTATCACCTTGGAGGATTGTACCATTACCCATCCACCCCCCACACACAGATTCCTCACACCCCATACATCTATGCTTTGGTTGTTGACCCATGACATGGCCAGAGTAACACATTGAATACCCTACATGTGTCTGGTACCTGTATGGTTGTGTGGACCACCCTGCCATGTTTGCTTTCCACATGCTATACCTCACGCACATAGGTACACACCCATACTTCACTTTCATTACATGTGAGGTATACCCAGGTACTACCCGTTCGACTGTTACACATCCTGACAAGTTCAGCTTGTACCGCTGACTTCCGGAGTTTGGCGGCCTGTTGTACTCATTAGCAGGATGCCACCTTTTCTTATGTCTGGGATGGGATATATTCCGTCCACATGTCCGACTGTAGTGGACAATGCCTCCCCACAGTCGACGGTAGGGTTGCCACCTTTTCAATTGGCCAAAGTGGGACATTTTTGGTACACACATCACATTTTACAGGCCGACACATACCCACGGTCAGTACACAGGATAGAACTTAGACTTCTTGCCTATATAACAGCTTATTCTTGTTGCAGTTCAGTTGCTTATTCTGTTTCTTATAACATTTATGTAATTTAGATACAGGAAACCTGTTTAATGCAACTATTACATAACGTATAGGGAATAATTTTGTCCTATAATCTCAGGACATTTGCCATTGTTACATGTTTTTGTCAGGACACAACTGCCCAAAGAGGAACTGTGACTCGCAAAGTGGGACAGGTGGTAATCCTAGTCGATGGTACGGATAATACTGTTCCTTTCAGCCTACATGTGTCCTTATTGTTGTGGCTGTTTGTATGCTCCTTCTGTTTCATTTACATGCTTATTCTATTTCCTATCACATTTGGTATGTGACATATGGACATACCTTTTGTATGTGACTATTACATGCCTTGTGGGATATACTTCGGACATACGGTCGCTAGATATCTACATTTCTTGTGTATTTTGATATGGACACATCTGCCCAGCTGTGTACCCTCCCTCACATTATGGGTCAGCTGGTGACCCTCACCATTGGGTTGGACTTACCTACTGGCGGATCGCTAACATATGATGCGTTTCACTTCCACTTGGTATGGCTATCTACACTGCGTTGGACTATGGCCACACGGTCTTCCATGTCATTTGTTCACGGGATATGGACCCGTTATTCCCTACCGTGCATTTGTGTTTGCTTCGTCACTTTGTGTTCGCAGGTACGTTCTTGCATGCTTTGCATACGTTTCAGTATCCAGGGACACTGACGTGGCTACTATCTTGCAACTTGTTATATGCAAGCATTTTAGGTTGCACATTGACAGCTGCCATTTCCACGCCTCAGTGCGGCACTTCGACACGCCCTATGCACTTGCGCTCCTTTCCTGTGCACGTGGCTGTGTCAGCAGCGCGCCTTCATTACTATGCATTTGGCACTACTGCGCCATCTTCCCGCCGCATGGTCGGCGCAAGCCTAACGCCAGCCTTGCGACTAGCTTCATGAATCCCGGGGATTATAAATATTATAAATATATAATTATAAATATAAATATTATAAATAACGCATTTTGTCAAATGTAATAAAGAGCGTTCATTCCATTCGAGGTTGGCTGCTATTTTGTTTTACATTCATTGCTATCTGGAGGAGATCCTGCTGTTAACACAACAACTTTTCAAGTTTCCGGTTTTTGTGGAACAGTGTGAACACTTGTAAGCGGACCTCGGCACTTTTTTGTCATTACTGGTTGGTTTTGAGTGCCTTCACCTTGTTTTGGTTATTGGTTCGAGTCAGGAAGGACCGCTTTATCTGCACACCGGAACCGGAGGTATGAGTACAGCAGGGCAGGAGGAATCGGGCCAAACACGTAGACTAATCGGCCAGTTAACAGAATTAATAGATCTGTTAACTCCTCTTTGCACTCAGTTTATTCTTGGCAGCAAAGGAAACACCGATACAACCGAGGATTCTGAGGAGCACGATGCTCACAGGGGGAAGCGGAAGAGGCAGCTTATTGGCGACGACAACGGAGCCGGCGTTCTTCTAGATGGGACCCAATTCAACCCATTCAAAACCCCTGTTATGTTGCAAGACACTGCAAATGGAGATGAATCAAACAATTGTCAAGGAAAGGACAAGGGCGCTATCCCTAAAAGAAATGCAAACAACTATGCTAGTTTGCAAGGTACTGTAAACACTAAAGTTATTTTTTCAAACAAAACTACGGAGGAATGGCTCAAAAGGGACATTCAGTTTCATGTTAATAAACAAAGTGTTAATAATCAAAATAATGTTGACAATGATACATATGCCATGAAATTAATTAAATTAGATAAAATGCTCATGAAATATAGAACGCTAAGCATTGAAAATGCATATTTACAGGAATGTCTGGAAAAGGGAATTGTCCCTAAAGGTTTAAGAGTTTACAAATTTCCGAACAATGTGCATATTGGGACTCATTTCCATGAAAGTTTGTTAAAAGTTTTCAATGATTGTGGGTTGGAAGTTATTAAACTCATAATTGAAGAGAATAATAATATTCAAAAGGAATTAGGGACAGAAATTGCTAGCCTAGACTTATGCATCACCACTGATTTAGTTCATAATATCAAGGAAGAAAATGACAAATATTTTGCCATGAGAAAGAATATTGATTTTAAATGTGAAGAGGTGATACAGAGAAAAATGGGGAAGTTAGAAAGGGATATCAGGGAATATGAAACCCATACAAGTTATCCAAAGCCCAATAATCAATTCAATTACAATACACGTAATGGGTCTAAGAAACATTTCAGAAGAAATGCACCAAACAATTACAAACACAAGTTCCATGAAGAAAATGAAGGTTTTATAATGGATTATGAAGTTGATTTCCCTCCCTTAGACAATAGGGGACATGTACAGGAAAATTATAATGAATATGGAGGAAATTTTCAGAGGTGGGGGGGGGCAAGAAGGCAGGGGAGATTCCAATAGATTCCCTGGACTTGTTAGGTTTTTCCAATGATGCTGATGTAACAGTGAACAATATTGTCAAACACACTTATGATAATTTTACTATATATAATTTTAGTACTTTAAAATTAAATCCAAACCATTTTTCGTTGTTAAGCAAAGGATTAAAATATATACCCAACAGAAAGGGAGATTTCACACGTACCATACTGGATGTCAAGTTATTCACTAGGAAGATTAATTTAGAAGTAATGGCCTCTAAAATGGGGTTCAAAAAAGATAGAATGACTGACAACAAATTGAAGAGAAAATCCATATACAACCCACCCCTATACCCTCAGATCAGGAATTTTGAAAATAATATGGTTAATTTAGTGAGAAACAAATATCAAAAATATTGGGTCCACCATAATTTAAGTAAAGAGGAGAATCAAACTTTAATGGAATTGAGTCAAAACACCTCTCTGAGGGTCATGAAACCTGATAAGGGGGGTGGGGTTGTTATAATGGAACAAATTTTGTATGACAGCAAAATGAATACTATCTTAAGGGATGAAACTAAGTATTCGGAGGCTTCACATAATGAAATAAATATAGCACACCACAGGATTGATTCTATCCTGCAGGACTTAATTATAGAAAAAGTTATTGATGAAGCAACCTTGAAATATTTGGAAGTTAAGAAACCGAGGGTGGCCACTATATTTGGCATACCAAAGATACATAAGGATATGCTAAATCCTCCCCTCAGACCTATAGTCACGGCTGAGGGATCGAAAACAGCCCCTTTAGCCAAGTTTATAGATGTCAAGACCAAACATATATGGATCAATAAGAAGTTAATTTTAAAAGACTCATGGGATTTCCTTAGTGAAATTAACCAGGATTTGTTTAGAGAGGACATCAGATTTATTACTATAGATGTCATAGATCTATTCGGAAGTATACCACATACAGAGGGCATGGGTCTTTTTGAAGAAGCTGTGTTTGAAGATGTCGATATGAGTCACAATGACAAAATAGCTTGTGTGACTCTTATGGACACAGTGTTAAAATACAATTACATTATGTTTGGGGGGGAACTCTATAAACAGAAGACTGGGGTATCTATGGGGGCAGCGTGTGCCCCCACGTTTGCCAACATAGTACTGTCAAAATGGGAAGAACAGTTCATTACAAATTGCAAGTATAAAGACCTATGGACATTGTACCACAGGTTTCTGGATGACATTGTCCTTTTTTGGATAGGGAGTGAGGCACAATTTTTGGATTTTATGGATTATATCCACAGTACTACCACATACTTGAGATTTACCTATACTATTAGCACAGAAAGTTTGAAGTATTTGGATATTGAATTATATAAAAATATGGGTAAATTTGAGAGTAAGGTGTATAGAAAGGAAACTTACGTTAATTCCTATCTACATTTCAATAGTGCCCATCCATACCATAGTAAAAAGAATATAATAAAAGGACAATTTGTACGAGGTTCCCGTATGACTTCAAAGATAAAGATTTTCAGGAAGAATGTTTTTTGTTACACAATATGTTCAGGGAACGTGGTTATCCAGAAGAATTTATAAGCAGATTAAGAAAAGAAGTCGAAGATTGAAGACCAGACAGATTCAAGCCCATATTAGGCAGGGGCCATGACATTAATATAGGTACAGAGCCACCAGTAGAAGGCAATAATCAAGGGAGTCATCATGTGAACTATAAGGGAAGTTTAGTGTTGGAATACAATAATTCCAATAGGAAATTATGTGATATTTTTAGAAAGGAATGGAATAAATTTAGTTCTATAACGGATATTGAAGAGATAACCAAAATGAGACCAAAGATAGTATTCAAAAATCTACCTAACATAGGAAATATACTGGAAAGAAACAAGGACAAAGAGGGCATACATAGGAGAAGAGGGACATATAAGTGCGGTAGATGTCATCAGTGCCCACATATTGCAGATAGGTCGGAAATTTATATAGATAGTAGGAAAAAAAGAATTACAAGCAAGGACCATTACAATTGTGAAAGTAGGGGAGTAGTGTATCTAGCTACTTGCTTAATTTGCCAATCTTTCTATGTAGGAAAGACTGAGAGATGTCTGAAACGTAGAATTTACGAACATCTTTACGACATCTCCAGGGCAAAAGCTACCAATGCACTTTACAAACACAGTATTGAATGCACTGGAGCCAAATTTGTATTTTTTGTGTTGGACCAGGTTAAACCTGACAGTAGGGGAGGATTATGGGAAGAAATATTAGAAAATAGAGAATTATGGTGGCAGGTTTTTCTGGATTCCAATAATAGTCCAGGTATAAATGAGTTTTTAACTATAACTCCCTTTTAAAATTAAGGGCAAATAAATTATAATGTAATTCCAACTGTGGACACTTGAGGGCATACTAACACTAACACTGAGGATTTATATAATTATATATTTTTTCTATAACAAAAGTGATTATAAACAACATATTTTTATATTTAATTTTATGTGATTATATGAATTTGTTGCAAGTATTTATTTAGTAGCAGTTTTTAAAACAACTTTGGTTTTTAATATAGGAGTTTTTAACAATGCATGAAGCACTTTATGATAAACTCATGAATATTCATGAATTATATGAAGCACTGAATTAATAGGTGTGTTTGAAATGAAACTCAACCAATCCAGCAGTTTTTAATTATTTTTAAGGAGTATTTAAATGTGTTCATGGGATATTTGTGTTGTCTGAAGAAGTCTTTGGTGACGAAAACGCATTTTGTCAAATGTAATAAAGAGCGTTCATTCCATTCGAGGTTGGCTGCTATTTTGTTTTACATTCATTGCTATCTGGAGGAGATCCTGCTGTTAACACAATAACTTTTCAAGTTTCCGGTTTTTGTGGAACAGTGTGAACACTTGTAAGCGGACCTCGGCACTTTTTTGTCATTACTAATTATAAATATAAATATTATAAATATTGTATTACAAAAACTTGTACTATTTTAATATTGTATAATATTAATATTTAATTAATATTGTATAATATTTATAATGTCTATGCATTTATATTTCTAAAGTAATTTATGTGTAATATAAAATATATTTTATTGGCTCTAGAAATTATTTTTAAATGGTGGTAATGAATTTGTATTGCTTGGTGTATTTTGTAATGCCACATTCTGCCAGTATAAAAAGGTTGTTCAGTGTAATGCAGTTTATCTGAAGAAGTTTGGCAATTTACCAGACAAAACCGCTAATAAACTGCGTGTATAAATATTATATATCATTGTTTTTTCTTGCTGCCAGCCAGTTTGTTTTTTATCTACCTACTATAGTGCCAAATTATATTTTAGTTCATTTGATCTAGTTTTGCTGAAAAGTAATTTAAATGGATCAGTCAAATCCTAGCAAAGTCTTGTACTGGATTAAAATGCTTTGGACAACATAATAAATTAAGAAATTTGTTTGGTATGATTTTTCTGCTTTAAATCTGTTAATAATCAAAAAATTTGTTCTGATTAATGTCTGTTAGTCTTTCTTGATTTCAGGCCTGCTTTGTCAGTTTCTCAGTCCTCTTCTACCTTCTTCTTTTGGTATTTATTGCTTTTCCCTCTGTTTATGACTAAGCTACATGTGGAAGCCAAGCAGTTAGCACACATTATTAAGGCAACAAGATGTTAATAAATTACATCCTATACTCCAGGTCTTGATTTCAGACAGTGTTGTGGGTCAACTGGGAAATCAGGCTATGCAGGGACAGCACCGCTAGTAACTACCTTAAAGCCTTAACTGAACATGACAGGATTGTTCAACAGTGTGTGAGCAATAAACTGGATGCTTTTACTTTTTAATCCTAACCCCCAGTGCTATGTACTGCAACCAACCATAACTCCCCACAAAGTCCTCCATAAATATGTCCCAAATGTCCCGCCATAGTCAACTGTATTTATGTGGCATGCAGTAGCATTCCAGCCTTACTACTACTGCCAGAAATGAGTCTAGAAACCTATCTCCTTCCACACTTCCAGCTTAAAGGAACTTCATTTGATATTCAGTCCAATCCCTCTAAGCTGACCCTCTAATGCCAGGTTAGCTACTGATCCTCCATCAAATATGACATATTCAGGCCATCTTCTCAACCAATGAACTGACCCCTTCTATCTTATGTACATGCTGTTTTATAGAATATGGCTTGTTAGGTTCTAAGGAGGTAGCAAGAATAAATACTTAGTGATTAGTTTTCTGTAATGTTAAGGTAATGTTGAATGATGCATGGTTTCCTGCTGTTTATAAAGAGACAAGTAATAAAGCTATTTTGCTATTTACCATCCTTGAAACCATTTGAAAATATGGCTTCTGGTAACTAAGCTAGCTGAATGATTAAGATATCTATGGTTAATAGTTCAAACCCAGTTTCCAATAATTATGTATGAGGGTGTGGGGTGGGGGTATGGCGGGTTGGATGGTATCTCCATGTGTGTCTAAGTAGTCTTGACACCTTCCAAAAAATGTTGGTTCATTGACTACTCTAAAGTGTTCAGATATTACTCCTGGCCATATGACCTGAATTGGGGCTAAAAATGGCCCACAGTGACCAATTTACTTAACTCGATAAAGAGTAACAAAGGCCATCGGACAACAGTAAAACATCTTCGATCATGTTTGAGGAAAAGATCTTATATTTATTCAAAATAAAACTGAGAAACATAGAGAAGAGATGTTCAAATAATGAACACCCCCCCTACCAAAACAGATGTAAATTATGTCCCTCTGATATTTTGTGAGGGCATTTATGTTTGAAATGTTCCAGACTCAGAAATTCTGGTATTAATTTCTAATAAATTACATTTTATTTCTTACTTGAAATTTTTAACGCTACTCAAATTTAGAGCAGCTATTCATCCCAGTTTTCCTTTATCAAACTAAATATAATTTAAAAATGTGTTTGTAGTGCATATTTAAAACAATCAGGAAGATGAATCAAGAACATGTTTGATTATGTGTGTATGGAGCCTAAGGAATACTTAACTTGCCAGTGTCTACACCCACATCAGTTCCACTTTATCAAAAGCAGAAGTCTTGCTTCCTTTCCTTTGTTAAGTTCTTTGAAAGGTTCACAGAAGTGGTAATGGCCAAGGCATTTGATACATGCTGGTGTAATTGACAAACCTGTAATCCTGAAAATAAATATATGCATTGCATGGTATATAGCTAAGATATTCAATGAGAGAATTCATGTAGTTATTGTTTCAGGCATCACTAAGTAAAAATGCCACAAATGGTACCTTTCAGGGTCTGGTGCTGGACCTTCTCCTATTCTGCATTTACTTTTAAGATCAGCAAGTCAATATCCATGGTTTCTGATTAACTAATCTCACAGATGGCTGCAAACTGTTGGCTGCTATTCCTTCATTCACTGACATACAAATATTCCAGCAAAGGTTAGACTATTCCAATAGTTGCTTCTGCTGCTGCCGTGGAGTGCAAATGTCCTAACTAAATGAAAACAGTAGTGCAGTTCAGTTTGGTAAATGAAACCATTCACCTGTATTGATAACTACTTATATTTATTGATAACTATTTATATTTTGACCATAATTTCTGCACTGTTTTCAGAGGATACATCAATGTGGTCCAATCCATAACTTTGGGCATCACCTCTAGATCCTAGAGTAGTACTAGTCCCCATGTGTTCATCTATTATTCAGGACATTATAGAATATAATGCCCTGTTTGGCATGTACATGGCAAAATATACTGATAAACCTGAGAAACATAAGAAATGTCTAATAAAACAGCTAACAGGCTACAAGTTCTTTAGTTACTCTGACTAGCCTCCCACTGCCTGTATTCAGCATCGTATAGACTCCTTTGTGTTGACCTATACTTACTCTTTCATGTCTTAAAAGACCCTACCCTAATTCTGTTCCTATGTCTTTGAAGGACTGTGTTCCTTCAAATATTTATACAAAGATCCTAAATATTTATCAACAAATTAACAGGACAATTATAAATTCATATACCAATGAAATCCTCATGGCTAGAATGAATCACGACTGCATGTAGAACAAAATAGTACCTTACAAATTTCAGGATTAATGTTAACAGCTTGATGAATATTCCTAAATTCTCTCAAGGCATATTGTGTCCATCCCACCTAGAAGCTGGAAGTTAACCTTAAAATATTTTTTTTCCTGGGTGGGACTAGGTTAATAATAGCATAGACTAATTGCCTAGAATTTACATTTGAACCTTATGACAGTAAATACATATATTTCTTTAGAGCTGGTCACATGCCTAGATATTTCCTGCAGGGTAGAATCTATCTGGACAATCCTACTGAATCAATGACATGGCTCATAGTTATCAGAACACAAACAAATAACATCTTGTGAATCCAATGGTATGAAAATTAAAGCCATGGTATTCAGATATAAGTTTCTAACTTCACAGTTTTACAGTTTTGCCACAATGGTATGTTGCTTCCATTAAAGAAGTCAGATACAAAATGTACATGTTTTATGAATGTTGGGAAGATGGAAGTATGGAAGACACACCATAATCCAGATTTGTGAATGCCTACACGTTCCACTCAGCACATGTGTACATCACACAGCAATGAGCACGCTAACTACTATTCACTAAACAGCTCTGCATGGCACACCAACCTTCACAACAAGGTCAAAGGGCAGAATATGCTAATGAAGGCATAAGCAGGTGAAATACAGGCTAATTAAACAATTCAACATGGTGGTGCAATTCAGGAACATACAAAGTGTCCATATACATGCCTCGCTTACCTTTAGACTCAGTTCAAATACCCTTTGGAACACAGTCATGAACACACTTAGAAGAAAATGTTAGGAGCTGCTGCTGCTATCATTAACCTCTATGTGCAAGAGGCTTTACTACAATGTGCTGCTGCCACATCTCAGCCTTGAAGGAGAACAGTGTTCAGAACCCATTTGACTTATCATGGACTTCCTGATACAGAAATTGTAGAGTGCTACAGTGTGGATAGGGATACTGTAGAGGAAATGTGCAATCTCTGCTGCCCTAACCTAAGAGCCAAGAGAAATCATGGAGAACCAATCCCAGCTGAAACCAAGGAAACATTACTTATACTAGTTACAGGCACTTTTCAGAGACCCACAGGGAATATTTTAAAGGTATCACAGGCCTCAGTCTCCAAAATATTATATCAATTTCTAAATGCAATGCTACAACATGTAACAGACCATATCTGGTTTCCACGTACCCCTAGAGGAGAAAGCTACATCCACGCAAAATGTCTTTGCTATAACATACTTCCTCTGGGTTCTTGGACTATAGGCTGCACACATATCAAAATAAAAGACCGACCTGGGGAACAGGAAAGAAGTTATAGCAACAGGAAATGATACCACTGTGTCTACTGGCAAGTGATCTGTAATGCCCACGGATCATCTACAATGTGTGAAAAGATGACATTGGCAGTTTTCATGGCTCACACATATGGCACACCTGTGACCAGTACATAAGGTTTGCTAGGGATGAATTTTTACAATGGCATATAGTGGGGGATGCATGTTATGAACTGAAACCTTGTCTCATGACACCCGTGAGAAAGGCACACAACCTCGCTTAGCAAGGATGCAATCATGTTCATGCACAAACAAGGAATATTTTTGAGAATTTATTTGGCTTGTTCATATCAAGCTTCCAATGTCTAGACATTTCTGATTTCTGATGGTGCCCTGTGTGATGGCCGCACTTTACCCTGGGCCAATAATCAAGGACCCTCAATCCTCATCACTGACACTGGTTAGAGGTAGTCACTAAAAACAGGAATGGATTTACACAGAATTTCAAATGCAGCTCTCTGCATCAAGCACAATTTCTCCCAAGAGCACACAGGGAACATGATCCATTGGGACTGGACTATCTGTCTCTCTAGATCCCAAACAAGACCCACCTTGAAGTACTGTGTCCCAGGTGCAAGTATCTGGCACACACACTTGAATATCTGATATTGCACGTGCGCGCGCGCGCGCACACACACACACACACACACACACACACACACACACACACACACACACACACACACACACACACACACTCACCCACACGCACCCACACACACACACATCTGGGAAAGGCTGACACAGATTCACTAGCTATGCCCTCTCTCTCCAGACTACAAGGTAGATTGCTGCCACTAGCCAAATTCTCTAAGGCTCTTACAAATGGTAACCAATTATGTGTCAAATTAATACTGATATAAATGGTAGAGTGTGACCGAAACAGTAAGGCTTATCAGATAAGCACAAGTACTCTCAAGATGTTAAAAGTACTCACTAAAAGACCAGCCACAATGAAAAGGCATAAAATATTTAATAATATATAACAAAATAGGAAACATGAGAATACTTAATATTCAGTTACAATAAACAACAGAGTTTTCTGTCACAGAAATATAAAAATAACATAGTTAAATAGAATGTCACAGGTGCAGAAAAAGAAATAATACTAAGCTAGCCGCACTGCACTTTTCCTAACTGAACTAAAGAAAAACTGTTCCTAGTTAATTCAGTATCTCAAGACAAGATGTACTGCTGAGATGCTCACTTTCACAAGGCAAGATGAGATACTACACACACTGACTGAACTGTACATCTAACTACTAACAACTGAACAACTGAACATCTATTACTGAACTGCGATAACTGACATAGATCTTTTATATCAAATAACAAAGAAAAACAAAAACAAACAAACTGCTGGTGCCAGAGTTCAGTCCCTCAGCTAGTTATGGAATGACATTACATCTAGTCATGTGACTCTGGCACAGTTCGCATTCATAAGTCTGCCAAGATTCTGCTGCAGCACCCACAACACAAGCAACCTCTACAAATACATTTTTCAATACAAGCATCTGTACAAATCAATGTGACAGTCAAATGATACAAGACTAGTTAAAAAACTTTAGCCAGCCATGCTGGCATATGCCACACATGCACTGTCTTACTTCTCCTGGTAAAGCTGGCAATACCACACAATGTCACACTTTACAGTACCTCACAGCCACCTTGGCCAAAATACTCACAGTCTATGCCATGTTGCACAATATAATTGTCAGGAAATAGTTGCAACAAGGACAACAAGCCCAAGGACTACAGTTCCAAGGACAACAAGCAGGGCCAGCAAGGCCAGCAGGGTCAGCAGATATAGATGAGGAGTGTGAAGAAAAATCAGCAGCCAAAGATAATCTAAGGAGATGTTGACATACAGCATACTATTATTTTGGCTAAGAAGCAGAGGACAGTGCACACACTCAAAACATAAGTGAAATCCTAAGAAGCTAAGGACATGCAAACAGTAACTGTGATGCATGAAAAATCAGCAAACGCTACTTACCCATGTAATGGTTGTGTTTTATGAGCATTAGAAAAAGTCAACTCCTGAAGACAAAACTTGTACCAGTAACATTAACCAAGGTAAGAGTTGAACCTGTAAATAAGAGATAGAAGTGATTACTCTCACATGCAAGTACTGTACATCATTAAGATAAAACATGGCTCAACTGTACAGGAATGTCAGCAGTAGTGTGTGAGAGCTATATGCAACATAAGTATTAAACTACCTACCTAACACTGTGCATCACATGTTAAATTTGCCCAACATATATACCACAACAGTAACCAGGGCAATTTTGGCATCATTTGCACAAGATTCTGAGCAAGCAATAATTACTAAATTGTAAGACTACATTACTAAGAATATAATACCAATACAATAAGGATCAAAACATGCATAACTATTCTGTTTAAACATAGTTAATATCAATTTTGGCAGGTATCATAGCTTAGAGTGCTGTTTAGTCAATCCTGATATGTTGGGTATGGATGCAGCCATGTCTGGCAGCTAGTACAAATGTCATTATTATTCTGTCTAAACATAGTTAATATCAGTTATGGCAGGTATCATAGCTTCGAGTGCTGTTTGATTAAGCCTGACATGGTGTGTGTGGATGCAGCTGTGTTTAGCAGCTGGTGTGTGTTGCTGTTTTTGTCTCTGGGAGGCTATGGGTTATGGCTTGTGATCAAGGTTTACTGATGCTTGCATATTAGGAGGAGACATTTGGTGTTTTAGCCTGGATCCAGGGAAAGGGGGCAGATGGAATTGTGATTTGGGATATTCTGGCAGAGAATAGTTTATAGTTTGTTTATACATCCACTGAGTGATAGGTGGGAAGGCTGGAAGAGTGTGCTGTCTCTTGTTGTGGCGGCTTGTGTTTTTTTTTTTATCTGTTTGCTCTCCATTCTTTTCCTGGCTGCTGCCTCACTGAAAGGGAGGGAATTTAGGCTTGAAGTTGCAGTGAATTGAAGCTTTACTTCAGTTGCATCGTGAGCCTCTGGTATGCAGTACACAGGCACACTAACAGAAACAGATGCTCCCATGTTGCTATGGTAACAGAGACAGAGTGATGATAATGCTTAATGCTCTGAGGAGTCTCCAAGATGATTCTTGGCAATTAAGTTTTTGGTTTAAAAAAAAAAAAAAAAAAAATATATATATATATATATATATATATATATATATATATATATAATACAAGGGCTGTTTTAAACCACATGTACACATATTGATGGTCTCCCAACACTTCTTTTAGCTCATTAAGTTGATCCTTGATAAAAAAAAAAAAAGAAAAAAATAATCACAATTTTATATTTAAAATGTATTTTGGTCCAAACACATTAAGGACTTACATAAGAGTGGAAGTCTAAGTTACTGAGAAAGACTAAGAGCACTTGTTCTTGTGCAGTGCCCTTTGCAGTGGTCTGGGAGGTGAGCTTGCTCAGACGTGTTGGGCATATGGGGATAGGTGATTATAGGGGTATTTGGGGTTGCCAGGAAGTGCTAGAGTCATCGGATTTCCTTCATGGAAGTATATGTGGGAATGGAAGGTGTGTTGAGTGGTTCACTGGCAGAGTGGCCACTACATGGAATAGGCTGGGAAAATGGAACAAGTCAAATATTGGTTTGGATATTTTAAGAACAGCCTGGAAACACACCACATGAGCTAGTGAATGGTATTCTGGCAAAACTGGATGGGCATTGTTGCCCGTGCTTGAAGTACTGATATGTGTGTATGTAAGGATGGAAATATAACAAATAAGAAACTAGAAGGGTCTCATAATTTAAAGTCTATGAACTGTATAAACATGTTTGGAAGGAACTAATAATAAGAATAAGCATTACAGCTTGTGGTCTCTCAAATAACTAAGCAACAGCCAAAAAAAAAAAAAACACACAGTAGTTATGCAATGTATGATTTTAGTAAATCTAGACATACAATATATAATTGTCATATAAGATGAAGCAGTCTGCTGAATTTAGATATAAAAGACAGGATTTAATAACACGGGCTTGTGCATAATAACATTACTGTCTTAACTTGTCATAAATGACATACACTACATTGAACATCACGGGGAAGCATGATGATTTTCTTATATAAGTAAATATGCATAACAAGTCATGTAATTCCTTTAACTTGAATTTAGTTTTTGTAACCCATCTTGACCATATATAATACTTAAGTGGTTACCAAGGTAACTAATGTTTATGCATGACAGCAAACTGACAAAGTTGTTCAAGAGAAACAATATAAGCCTGAACTTGAAATATCACATAATGTAACAATCATATTCTGAACAAGTAGCATTAAATTGACAATTGACACTCGGTTTAATAACATGGGCTTGAGTATAATAACACTACTGTTTTAACTTGTCATACATGACATACACTATACTGAACATCAAGGGGAAGCATGATGATTTTTTCATATAAGTAAATATGCATAACAAGTCATATAATTGCTTTAACTTGAATTGTGGTTTTGTAACTCATCTTGACAATACATAATACTTAAACTGTTACCAAGGTAACTAATGTTTTATACATGACATCAAACTGACAAAGTTGTTCAAGGGAAATGATAGAAGCCTGAACTAGGAATGTCACAGAATGTAATAAACACATTTTTAACAAATAATATTAAATTAACAGTAATCACTTAGTTTAACCTTTGCGGATTACACAAAATAGAATGTTGCCATTTAAATCTAAAAACTTTCAGTGTATGCCATAAAATAGCAATTTATGAATATGGAAAGGGAACTTGTAATAATTAATCACAATAAGTGAATGTGTTGTTTTTAACTGATAATTTCACTCATTTTATAATAAGAAATGACAGATATGAAAATCCTTATGTGTAGCAAATGGGGGAAGAGGGATGCACCGATAACTAAAGTACACTAACTTTTATCAATGTTCACATAAAACAAACTTGATACTTTAAGTAAGTTAGCAACAAACAAAGTGATTACTTAAATGCTGGCAAACAATGAAATATAATTTCTGATACAGCCAGTAAAATACATTGTATTATAAACATTAGGTATAAATATTATTACTATCTATTTATATTAAGTAATAACTTTTGAAAGACTTCATCAATAAGGGTGAATATGTTAAATAACTGCTATAATCTTTTACTGAGGTTTTATATATGATACATCCTACTTCACTATGATTGAATTGTCTGTCTATCTTTCATGTAAATATTAATTGCTTATACAATAAGTAGACATTTATATTGTATTAAAATTCTGTCTAATCTATAATAGTACTATATCTGTTCAAAATAATATAAATATTGCTTATTCCTATTACAAATATTCTCCATGTGATAATTCAATTTATGGAGCTCAGATGTTCTGGATTGTCAAGGTATGAGTGATAATCTGATGGACTTCTGTTTATCCATCAGATTAGGAATGATTTTCATTCCATGGCTAGTGTGGATCTTAGTTTTGTTAACAGTTATTCATTTAAATTTGTTTCACAAAAATATTTTTAGTATGCCTGACTAAAACATTCCTTTACTGGCAAACACTCACAGTATAAAACAAAGCTCAAACATATACTTTATAGTTATCAGAGGAAAATGTTTAATAGTCACAATAAAACAAAAAAATACATAGTCTAAACAGCCTAAGATGGGTTTAACTTTATTAGCTTTAAATACCAATGGCTTAAACAATCCTAGCAAGAGATCAAATCTACTGAAATATTTAAAACTGAACAAAGCACAACTTGTCTTCCTTCAAGAAACTCATTTCAAATCAAATGACAATTACAAATGGAATCCTAAGGAATATATAATACTGGCTCAATCCACTTATAAGACAGGCAAAAGGGATAACAATTTTATGGAAAATAAATGTGACTAAACCAGAAATAATTTATAAGTATGTAGATAAAGAAGGCCTAATGGCATTAGTAATAGTTAAATATAATAACAGAATATGGATCCTAGCCAATTTATACTGGTTCCCGGGGACTGGAACTGGAACTGTTAAAAAACACTTGGATTTCATTTTCAATAATTATAAAGGCAACTTAATATTAGGAAGAGATTTTAACTATATATTTGATATATCTGAAACTACAAATAAAAACCGCTGCATACATCTGCTGTATCGAAAGCTTTAAACAAGCGGGTAGAATCATTTCATCTTGTAGATACTTTCAAATTTAAAGAAGATACATCTTTGTTGTTATCCCATCAAGTTCACAGATTTGGTACCCAAACTAGAATAGATAAAATATTTGCTGCCCATGACTTACACTCTAAAATCATTAATTTCTCAATCACTCCCTGCCCTTTTCAGACCACAATTCATTGATACTAAAACTTCAAAATGAGTACAAACCATTAATCTTTAACTCCAGAATTCCAGCATATATAATTAAAATTATATAGTTCAAAACCTGGTTATTATCTGAATTGCAGTTCTTTTTAGATATTAATTACACCACAGAGATAAATAAAACAATAATATAGGACTCATTAAAAGCTTACATATATGGTAAAACCTTAACTTGGTATAAAATAATATCAGAGAATGGGACTCTGAATTATTAGATCTAGAATCCAAACATTTGTCAGTAAAAGCTGAAAAAAAATCAAAATCATTTGGTGATGAAAAGGAAAGTAGAAGTATTAAATAATCAATACAATGAAATTCTAACACATAAAACTAGTTTAGCTTTAGAAAAAGTAAAAGTTAATACCTTGGCCACTTCTCCCAAATATCTACATAATTTATCCACAAGAATCAAAATGCAATCAAAAGTGAATAACATTAAAAGGATCTTCCATGAAAAGAAAGGGAAAAAATGCCTCAGATATAGGTGACATTCTTGATACCTATATGGAACATTTCCAAAAAGAAAATATACATATCGATCTATTGAATCAAGATGAAAAATGTTCTAATATAAAAACCATGAAGTGGTGTGTAGGTGCTAAAAGTACCAAAACTAATAAAAATGCACCAAAAGGACCATGGAATACTTCTTCTAATTAGATAAGAAACAGAAAAATTCCAGTATAAATACATTATGTTAAGCGCTTTCATCAATGAATTGACTTCAATTTAAAAAAATACCAGAAAATTTAAAACTAGAAATGCAAGCACCCATGACCTACAAAGACATTACAGATACAATAAAACAGGGTAAAATAATAAATTCCAGGTTGTTGTTGTTTGTCTTTTTGGCTTTTTCCAGTTAAGGATCGCCACAGCGGAACTCCGGACCACTTTTCACGAATGCCGAGGTGCCATCTTGACGTCCAACCTTCTGGAAATATATAAACCTTTTCCTTCAAAGATACTATCCCTCTTCTATAAAACTCTATTAGAAATTCAGTCACAAGCTTTAATACCACCCTCTTGGAGATATTCCTTAATCACACCAATCCTAAAAGAAAACAAATCCCCAAACCACTGTACCTCATATAGACCTATATCATTATTAATTAATGACTATAAGATATTTATGACAATATTAGCTAACAGAATGAAAATACCACTATCCAAAACAATAAAAAATGATCAAACTGGATTTATATATCATATGAGACAACACACTGTCTCTGCTAGTATACAGTACGAGTGAAACTGGACCCGGGCAAGTAAAAAAGAGATTTTATTTTATGAATACATACAAGTAAAACAATTGGTTAAGCGCTTTCATCTGCAAAATACAGACTTCCTCAGAACAACAATTCAAACATCCTTTCACAGATTTAAAAAAAATTGGTGCCAAAAACAATTCATTAAGCAACCAGACGGCTTATTTAAAGTGCCAATGCATGAAAATTTCATAAATATTGCCTAAATATAAAAATGCATTAACAGTATTGTAACTATCTAATACATCATAAATAATTCATAATTGCTTGTAAAACTGGACCATAACCCAATATATAATAAAATTGTAACCTCAATAAATATCAATAAATATCTTTAAAATTTTAAAAAGTAACTTAAAAAAATATTAAACAAAGTTTATGTAAGTTGCAATATTGTCTAAATGAGTACATATCAATTAGACCAATATTGCAACTTACATAAACTTTGTTTAATATTTTTTTAAGTTACTTTTTAAAATGTTAAAGATATTTATTGATATTTATTGAGGTTACAATTTTATTATATATTGGGTTATGGTCCGGTTTTACAAGCAATTATGAATTATTTATGATGTATTAGATAGTTACAATACTGTTAATGCATTTTTATATTTAGGCAATATTTATGAAATGTTCATGCATTGGCACTTTAAATAAGCCATCTGGTTGCTTAATGAATTGTTTTTGGTGCCAAAAAGTTTTTAAATCTGTGGAAGGATGTTTGAATTGTTGTTCTGAGGAAGTCTGTATTTTGCAGATGAAAGCGCTTAACCAATTGTTTTACTTGTATGTATTCGTAAAATAAAATCTCTTTTTTTACTTGCCCGGGTCCAGTTTCACTCGTACTGTATACTAGCAGAGACAGTGTGTTGTCTCATATTATTTGATTCTCTAGTCGGGTTCGTTATCTTGGTTGGATTTATATATCATAGACACACACATGACAATATTAAAAGCATAATTTCTCTTATAAATTATGTTAATAAAGAAAATAAAGTAACACTCATAATTGGCGTAGATATAGAGAAAGCCTTTGATTCCCTAAATTGGGACTATTTATTCAAAATCCTAAAGCTACTTGAATTTCCTGCATCCTTTGTTCATCTCCTAAAGAATATATATACAAATAATTTATCATATGTCAATTAGGTCCTTTTACCTCTGAATCTATTCATACAACAAAAGGCACTAAACAAGGATGTACTGATTCTATTTGCTCTGGCTATTGAAATATTGGCAGATTCATAGCAATATAAAAACCAAAGGAATAGATGTTTATGAACAATACAATTCTAAAGAAATGCTCTTTGCTGATGACATATTACTAACATTATCTAATACAAAAGACTCATTAGAAGAATTAGATATATTAATTGACAAATTTCACATGACTTCAGGACTCAGTTTCAGTAAATCAAAATCAATATTTTTATTTTTAAATAAAAAAAAATGCAGGCTAATGGGGAATCACATCATAAGGAAACAAGAATCTACCTTAAAATATCTAGGAATTGAGTTATGCAAGGATAATAATGAATTAGTCTCAAAAAACTAAAATAATATTATCAATACAATTAAAATTTCTGTGGAAAAATAGAACAAAGTAATATTAACATTTGAAGATAGACAACGGTTAATAAAAATGGTTTTACTGCCCAAGATCCTATATATAGCCCTGGTAATACAACTGTTACCAGAAAGGAATAGCCTAATAAAATGTTTATGGTTTCCCAAAAGAAACAGAATAGCATTAATACTTCATATCAGACCATGGAAACAGGGAGGATTAAACCTTCCTGATATAGAAAGATATAAAATCATCAATATCTAAAATAATCTCAGATTGGATAAGTCGAAAATTACTCTGCAAATTGAAAATAATTACTAACTGTAATATCAATAAATGAATTTAATTTACAAAAAAAATTTCAATTAACTTCAAGTAACTTCTTTGAAGCAGTCACCAAAGCCATAGATGAGGGTAAGGTGGCTCACACAGCTTATCTAGATCTCGCCAAGGCTTTCGACACCATCCCCCACTCTGGAATTATAGATAAGCTCACTAAACTAGATATAAATCCCTATGTCACAAGATGGGTTGCCAACTGTCTCATGGACAGAACCCACACTGCAAAAGTAGCAGACTCCAAATCCGACTTCAGACCAGTGACAAGTGGAGTACCACAGGGTTCAGTCCTGGGTCCTCTCCTGTTTGGTGTCTACTTCTCTGAAGTACAGGCTAACACAGAAGGTCTTTGGCTAACAAAGTTTGCAGATGACTGCAAACTAGGAGCCATAATCGAAACTCCTAACGATGTGGACATACTACAAAAGAGCATCACTGAGACAGATGCCTGGTGTGAAAGCCATGGCCTGAAGCTCAATGCCAAAAAGTGTATTGTCATCCCCTTTGGTAAAAACTCTGTACCCATGAACTACCACATAGCTGGTAGTCCACTTAATGCTGAAAATCTGATAAGAGACCTTGGGACACAGGTGGACAGTAGTCTCTCTTTTGATAATCACAAGGCCACAGTGGTCAGGAAATCCTTCTACGTGGCTCACCTCATAACAAAAGGTTTCTCATCCAGAAAAAAAGAGGTCATCATTCCCCTCTACTCACCACTCATTAGACCCATTATAGAGTACAACGCTCCTTTTGGTATGTACCTCACAAGACATCTACAACAACTGGAAAGGCCAAAGAAATACCTCACAAAGAGGATTACTGGCCTCAAACAGATGCCCTACGCAGACTGTCTCAAAAAACTCCAGCTTTACTCCGTCACATATCGCCTACTCAGAGGTGATCTCTGCCTAACATACAAAGCTATGTCAAACCCAGAGCTGTTGGACATGCTCCACTTAAAGAAATCCCAATCCCTCCAAGCTACATGTTCTAGGGACCTAAACCTTATCACCACAATAAACAGAACATGCTGGAGGGATAGATTCCTGTCCCAGAGACTTCCCATACTCTGGAACAGACTACCTATCTATGTCAAACAGAGCTCCTCATTAGCACTCTTCAAGAAAAATCTTGATGATTGGATGGGAGATAGGAAATTCACCCCGGGGATCACTTCTGTGGCTCTGCTCGACAGGGGCACAGGAAAATAATTTTTCTTGGGTGGCGAAAGCCAGGGTACATTTTTGGCTAGGCTTATATAGGCCCTAGGGACAATAGCCTAGTACCCTCCTATGAACCTATGAACCTATTAACAGATAATTTGCCATGGCACATATTATGTATCAGTATGCAATATAGCTTAACTAAATGCACTAAAACTCATATTATTAATTATTACATTGACTCATTTCGGAAAATTATTAATGCAAATATAGATATAAAAATCTGGTTTGATCTTTTTAATGCCATTTATAGTCACAAAGAACTTTCCACATAAAATATATAGAGAAATTAATTCCTGGGAACAGAAAGGATTTGTTTGTTGGCTCCAATGTATCAAAGAACTAAAAGTTTTAGATATGCAAGTAATAAAAACAACATACAAAATTCCAGATCAGGAGTGGCTAACTTTACAGACTATTCTGTCATATTTGCAAGATTTAAGTAGAATAATTAACAATTCTTCATTTAAAGAAATACCTAAATTTATGAAATACATATATGAAATCATATTTAATGACTTTGAAATGGGAAACAGCATTTCAAAATATTACAAAATATTGATAAACTATAAAACAACACCCAAAACCTCATATTGGAAATATATAACAAAAGGACACTCAATACAGTTAACTAAAGATATTAAAGCAAATATCTTATAATCAATAAAATATACATCCTTTACACAATACTGGAAATTTTTTTAATTGGAAATGCTTGCACAGAGCATTCTTAACCCCAGAAAGAATCAGTAAAATTAGTTCTTCCATAAAAATAATGTTAGAGATGTGAGCAAGTACACAATGCAAATTTAAACCGCATTTTCTTTGATTGTGTTAAAATTAAGCCATTTTGGAATGGTATTAATAACTTACTACAAGCTTTATTTAATGAATCATTGTATTTAACTAAAGCTCTTGTATTATAAAATGTGAACAAAGGTCCTCATTTGAATAGGTCTAACGTATCTGGTATGGACTATATGTGCAATTTCAAGGAAGTGTATAACAAGAAGATGGAATACAAACACAATACCAACACTGGAAGACTTCTACAGCCTACTGAAGACCACAGCATTATTGGAAGTTAAAATTGAAGAACTAAGAATTTATCCAAATCCATTTATCAACAACCCTTGGGGAAAAGTCTTATTGTTGATTGACACTATACAATAATTGACCAGACAATCTGATAATGGATTGGACATACTTATAAAGTAACTGTATACATTAAGATCTGTTATAGTATCAGGCTAATGTAAATAGTGTACATAGTTATTTAAGATGTTATGTATAAATACTATGGAATTCATTCAACTGTATTTGAAAATAAAAACATTTTGAGAAAAAACATACATAAAATCATTTTTGAACTCAATCATCCTGAAAAAATATATTATATATATATATATATATATATATATATATATATATATATATATACATATATATATATATATATATATATATATATATATATATATATATAGAGAGAGAGAGAGAGAGGGAGAGAAATAGTATACATTAAAGCAAGCATCTGCCTAAGCAAGCATTAGCTATATGCTCTATGCATCAGGCATAGACAACCATGAGTCACAAAGAAATGTGCAAAGGGAAGGACACAGTCATCAGCACTTGCACAGGGTGGGGTGGGGATTACAGAAGGGAAAGCCTAACACCAAAGAAGTGAGTGTGCATTAGTGAGAAATCAGGTTAACAGCAAGTATCAATTGTCAGAGCCAGTAGTGACAGATGTAAATCATTCAATAGCAATGTTTCTATACGTGCGCTTGTGTGGTGTGTGTGTGTGTGTGTGTGTGTGTGTGTGTGTGTGTGTGTGTGTGTGTGTGTGTGTGTGTGTGTGTGTGTGTGTGTGTGTGTGTGTGAGTGTGTGTGTGTGTGTGTGTGTGTGTGTGTCTGAGGTGGTATGGCCAAGATGAGCTTTAGTGTGTGTTTTTGTGGGGGGGGGGTCTGCTGGAACACAATCAAAGCACTTGTGCTAGCTCTACTCCATGGCATCCTGGACAGGTGTGAGCCATGGATGTTAGTGGATTCAGTTCACCAACACTATCCTGAACAACATGGACTACCTCTGCCAGGAGTGGCACTGCTAGTCCCATGACTCTTCTAGAAGTCTGGGTGCTACCTGAATGTGAGCAACGTCCACTGGATTACCTCTCATTATGACAATGCGCACAACCACAATCATGTGGCCTACCATGATTGGGTGTGAACACCTCAATCACTGATGTAGTAGTAGAAAAAGTGCAACTACTGGAGCAGTATCTGGCATGGCCATGTTGGCTGACACCTGGCAATGTAGTGATTCTCTGGCCACATGGATGCTGGCCAGCAGATGTTCCATTACAGACAATACACAATAGAGTGTGTCATTCATCCAGTCAAAGGAGTCAAACACATGGTTTGGGCTGTATCATCCATCAGAATGCACAGCATTCAGTACTCTGTCTCTTCTGAGGTTCTAGTTGAACATGCCTGTGCTTCTTTGATGGCCCTTCACATATGTTACCTGGTATATACTGACACCCCGACATCAGAGGAATAGCAGACAACAGGCCTCTTCTGAGTTCCTGCCACTTCTGTGTGATACTTCACCCCCAAGATAGCTAGGATGAGACTCTACTACAATGTAAATGGAGTAAATACACTTCCTTGATGAGCCATATTACCTACAACCTGTCCTGTCTCTGATGGCTTTTTGTCATGGATATCCATAGGCATGCTAACTGTCCAAGCTCTGGGTAGGGGATGTGAGACCCACAAACTTAGTGTCACACTGACCTGCTGTAAACCTAGTCTGTGCCTCTTCATCATTGCCTTCATCATTACTGGCTACCAATACTATGATATCACGCAGTTGGAGTCCCACCATGCCAATGGCAGGCTCACCTGTAATAACAATAATAAAGAACAACAAATACAGAAATACAACAACAAATGATCAGACTTACACTGGATAAACCTGAGTTAAACAATAATAGATTGAAGTGCAATAAAAAACAAAACAGTCTATACTGTAATGCAACTAAAAAAGCTATGGCCATACCATTTAGAGGTGGTCATGGAACACAAAGCCAGATGTGGCTAGGCAGACAAAATGAAGTTAGAAATAGGGATGATAAGCATTATAATGAAGATGAGATATTAAACACAAATATCTCCTACTCATGCATATAAAGATATTATACAGTCATATCTCTGCCCTATCTCTTTCTTCTTTCTAGTTGCTCTTCATCTCTCTCTCTCTCTCTATCTCTCTCTCTCTCTGTCTCACTCTCTGTCTTTCTATTTTTTATATATATATATATATATATATATATATATATATATATATATATATATATATGTATTTGTTTGTGTCTTTTGGCTTTTCCCGGTTAGGGGTCGCCACAGCGGAACTCCGGTCCGCTAATGATTGGCAGTAGATGTTTACGTACTGGCTTGCCAGGCCTAACATATAACCTTCAATGAAGGAACGCCCATTCATGCATGTCGCCACACAGAAGACACTTCTAACTGAGAATCGAACGGGCAACGTCTTACTGTGAGGGAACAACACTACCGCAGCACCACCACCGCAGTTATTTATATATATCTATATATATATATATATATATATATATATATATATATATATATATATATATATATATATTCTTGTTTATATATTAATATAAATATATATATATATATATATATATATATATATATATATATATATTAATATATAAACAAGAGATATATTCTTGTTTATATATTAATATATATATATATATATATATATATATATATATATATATATATATATATATATATATATATATATATATATTAATATATAAACAAGAGATAATTGATCCCATACTTGGAGCTTCACCAGCAGACACTCTTTGGCCAGGCACTACACTGGGAACCCCCAATATGGTGACTGGAACCCATATAGTAGACATGAAATCCTCTGTCTCAGTGAGTGGTGGGTCAGTAGCAGGGCCACCACCAGCAGCTTTCTATTATCATGTTATAGCCCTTGCTCTTTACTTGGCATTGGTGATCACATCACTGGCCCCATGTCTGATGGTGGGATAGTCATGGCCATAGCCACCCACAGTATTGACATCATCAAACACCTGCCACCAGATATGGTCATAGCAGGGCTTGTCAGCTGGGACCTTCAGTAAGAATCATGATGCATGTTAACAGAGTGCGTGTACAATTACATCAATCACTGCATTTCAAAATGCGGTTTTACATGGCCCAGATTTTTTAGGAGCCATATCTCTGTATGTAAAACTAAGAACAAGAAGCAAAATTAACAACAACAAAACAAATATGCATTTCTGTAGGTATCATTATTAGAAATTAAATAAATAATGTATGTGACTACAAGCATGTAATACATAACTATACACCCCCAGCAAGCAATGCAATAACAAACAATGGTAATGCTGAAAAATGTGACACTCAGGAATAACTAGCAGCATTGTTAATAACGAAGTGTATGACATGAAAATGTAACCATTTGGGATAAGCTATGTTGACGTCAGATACTGTATATGCAACAGGCTTATCACAGTTTTTTTTTTTTTTGTCTAAAATCTAACCTTCACATTAGTACTACTCATACAAACTGTACTTGCATGTGCCCATACCCTTAGGGAAATGTTGCTATAAAGACATGTAACATTATATGAAGATACTTCCAAATAACAGCAGCTAGAACATTTCTATACCAACACAAATGGACAGACTGCAGACATCAGGCTATAACATTTCTATACCAACACAAATGGGCAAACTGCAGACATCAGGCAATATTATCTGAAAGATAAGCCAGTTTAAATATTAAATAGTAAAGAAAATGCACATACCTTCTTAGGATTAATATGAAAGTTTGAAAAGTCATGCAATTGCAGCAGTCAAAACACATTATCTAAAGTTGTTGAATCCAGTAAGTCTTTCCTACTAAGATACAAATGCCTTAGCATCAGCTTGTGCTTACATAGTGCAGATTAGCCCCTCAGGAGACCTAAAATATGTAAATCAGGTGTCAACGCATTATTATTCAAGAATCAGACAAGCTTCTCAAAGTGCTGGGCAGGTGAAATTGGTGTGAAGGCTGACATCTTGCCTTGCACATGCCCTCTCATTACAAGAATGAGTACTGAGAAGTGTAGCACACTAAGGGTTTGCCAGTGTGACGTATTAGTAGCAGTTCATGAACAACTGAGTATTTAACACTCCTACAACTTTGATTTGCTCTTACAAAGGGTGTTTCAGGGAGAATAAACTTACAAAATAAGTATGAGATTACATTGACTTACTAAGGATATAAACTTTATAACATATTTAGGAATATATGCTTAAGAGGCAAAGCTGCCTGTGATTACAAAGTCTAAGTAATGTGAAGAGCATGAAAGAGAAATATGCACGAAGATATCTGTAAATATGTGGAAAGCATAATGACACCTCGTTAAAATGTTTCAAAAAACAGTACTGCTCACAAAAGAAAGGGAAGAATACACTTTTGTACTGCATACATTTCTTACTCTGTCAAGATTTCATATGTTAAATTTTAGAACTATCACAATCATCCAGACATTAACTGTGAAATGACAAAGATAAACCTATATAAAATGGGTATGTTGCTTCATAAATGTAAAATGTTTTCTTGCCAAAGCTTGATTATTTGTGCTTCATTTTCTCTACTTCATAAAACGTTCTCTCTGTGTGCCACATACTGTTAATCTTGCCAATGTTTCATACTAATGCCATGTTTTCCAAGTTCAAATCTAGACAGGGTTATGTCCGTATGAAATTAAGGATCATGAATATATATATATATATATATATATATATATATATATATATATATATATATATATATCGTGATGGCATAGGACAAAAGAGTCAAGAAATCATCACACAGACATTTTTTCCTTTACTCTCTCTTTTTTGGCATTGTGTATCACTATGGACTGTGGTCACTTGCAATGAACAATATGTCACTTCCAAAGGCAAAAACTGAAAATTTATTTTGGAGTTCCATCAGTAGCACAAATATGCCTGGTGTCAGTGTTCTTGCATAAGTACAGTGGACAGTACTGAGTAAAGAGCGTGCACCTGTCAACTACTAACTTCTTGGGCTCAAGGTATTAATGCAGTGAGTTTGGAGAAAGAGCAGAGGTAATGCCAGGTTCAAATCCAGACTACTGATAGTTTTAGTGATGGGATCAAAATAAGTAGTGTCAAAGAACTTTTATTAGCAACTGAACAAAATAAACTCTGTCCAATGAATGCTTGATATATTACCTATTGTTTTTTTATGAATTGGTGTTAAACATAACACTGGTCAAATTTAATTGAAATAACACTTTCATAGTTATACTGCTAAAATACTTAGTAATGATAATCAGATAATGTAACTTTGTCTGTGGCTCAATATGTTAATGCAGCAACATATGTATAACAGTAATAATGCAGGTTTTGAGTCAAGCTTTAATAAATCCAAGGTACTATTCACCATGACACAAATGTTTACTTGTTGGAAAATGAACTGTTGATAATATCTATAATAAATTTTGATATGCTTTGTGTAAACAATTTACCAAAGTGTGAGAACAGAAAGTCAGTAATATGAAGAATGTAGAAATATTTATAATATATTCTGGAATCACTATCCACATCTACCAAGTAGTAACTATGACAGTAATACATTTTCTAAAACTCATTTCTTCCAAGGGATCTTGGGAAGTTTGCACTGTAACTTCCAGTGTGTGGAGCTTAAGCCTTTTGACAGAATCAAATTATGTTCTCACAATTCAAACAAATGTTCATATCTCTGGGACCATAGGGGTTACTAAGGGAGTGTAAATGGTAAACTGTTCAGCACAAACCATTTTTATAGTTGTAGTACTCTTTAGGTTCTAGGTCTTAAACTGGATTTTATAAGTCACAGTAAACACAGTAACTATTAAGTTTGTAATATTTTGTAAAATAACTTACAATATCTTAGCAACCACTCGAGTTACACAAATACTGTCAGCAGCATTTTGTTCATCCAGATGAGATATTTCATATAATGTTATGCTGTTCTATCTGTTCCCCATAGTTGTTGAGATATTTATAAACTCATGAAATTTAAGACTACACAAATAAATATTATATGGACAAAAATTAATATATTTTAACCTGTACTACTCAGATATGACATAACAATACTGTTGCCTTTGCCATTTTGTAAGCTTTAAGATGTAATCTTTCAATATATTGTACGTAGCATGATTTTGTAATTATTAATGCAAATATGAGCAAGCAATATTTGATGCCTACAGGCATCAGTAGGATGTAACTGAAGAAACACTAACAGGCATCACTTGACTGTAATGAGTTAAAACAATGTCATTGCTACTTGTATACAGTGTGGCAAAAATGAGTCTTATACAATCTCCTATGACACCCCTTTCTTGAGAATTACTACCTGAGAACCTGATATTGTGTAAGAGAGATGAAACTTATGTGCAAACACTGTACACTGTGAAAATAATGAATGTCTAACCTCAATGCCATTAGTGCTGTGTTTATTGCTAGATAAACCATTTACTTGGATTATTTTGTTGATTTATTCTATTTACTTTAATTGTTTTTTTTTCCTTCAGCAGTTGTGCTCCACTTGGCAGTGTGCAATGGTGGTTCACACCCAAAGGCAAAAACTCAAATTTTAACTTGGGCTGAGATCAATAATAACATTTTGACTGGTATTGCTGGTCTTCCATCAGCACTCTGGACAATACTGCATAAAGGAAACAGACCTGCAAATTACCTCTCTTTGTATGTGGCTCAAGGGGTTAATGCAGTAAGTGTAGAGAAACAGAAAAGTAATGCAGGGTATAAATCCAGATTTCAGATAGCTGTGCTGTGGAGAACAAAGTAGTGTCATTGAACTTTTATTAGAAAGTCAGCATGAAGTAAAATTGACTCTTAAAAATATTAAATTTGCAGCATAACTACATGGAATGATTGATGGATAAGTCAACTATAATATGTATGCATTGTTTTAAGCATAAAACAATAATTAATTTAAACTATACGTGCATAGGTATAATGTGCACAATACTTATTTTTTAATTATGACTTCTCACATATAATTATTATGTATATAGGACAGTATGTCATGTAAAGCATGACACCTTTCCCAACATGTTTTACTCAGGTCATGTAACTACATGCATTTGAAATGTATTTACATAACAATACTTGCTTTTACACATAACTCTAGTAACATGACAATTGAAAGTTATACACATACAGGTATGTCTTAATTATATATCCACTCTTGTTGAAATTGCTACACTTGAAAATATAAGTTAAAACATCAGTTAAATTGTGAACTGAGAGCTAATAAGCAATGTTTAGCATTTTAGATTTCTTTTATGTCATGGGTTTAGTTCCCAGATGATATTACTCAAAATTTATATTTTGTGTGTTCCGCCAAGCCATTATGTAGAAATTCATAATATCTTGACTCCAAACAACAATGACTATATCCAACAACATAAACCATTTGATAATTTTGCAGTGGAACATGTGTGAATATGGTAAGTATCACACATAGCCAAGTATTCCATTCTGAAGGAATTATTCACAATTTCTTTGCCAGTTGTGCAAATAGAGTACAAGTCTGTGTGTCATTGTGTACTGGCTGGTACATACAAGATCTGAAATGGGCACCAATTCAGGCACATAGTTTTAGGTGTCCTTAAGAAGGCATGTCAGGCAAAGATTAACATGTTGCTGCATTTGGAATCCAAAGATGGGTTGTTGAGGAGTCTCGGATCTTTGCAGCACTCCTTATAAAGTACTACAGTCATAGGCATCTACAGAGGACTATATGGGGTCTTAATATATGGCTGAGGGGTGGAATAGCTTGGCAAAGGCTGTTTCCAGTGCAACTGGTGTTCCATACACTGGAGAGTAATGCCATCACCATTACAGTGATATGAACATGCACACTGGGGAGCAATGCCATCACCATTACAGTGACATGAACATGCACACTGGGGAGCAATGTCATCACCATTACAGTGACATGAACATGCATACTGGGGAGCAATGTCATCACCATTACAGTGACATGAAAAGGCACAAGCAGCACCTCTTGAGCTAATGGGAAGCTGAATTTTGGACTGGAAACACCCTGAGTTGTGTAAGTATAGTAATCCATCACTATACATTAGTGTACCATGGATTGGTCAGGCATTACTGTTACTCATTATGCTTCTTTTTTGTCTTGTTTTCTACTCTGTACACCCACTGAAGAGATCACACAGAGTACTGAGGCACTTTTGAAAAGACTGGCTTGCCTCAGAGAGGCACATAGTAAGTATGGATCATGCATGAATGATTTCAAGAAATAGCACCTGTGCAATGTACTTGATCTTACCAAAGTTCAAGGCATAAGTCCATAGCATCTTGAGTATGCATACCTGACCATTATATTAAACACACATGCCTGCCCCCACAGCTATTGATCATTGCATTAGGCAATGAAAAAATCAACTTAGCTGTGTATGGGTTAAATTCCCAGAAGCAGCAATAAGCTTTTATTGCAGGATAACACATAGAAATTATTTACCACAATATTAAATAACATATTTCAATATTTGTAACAGAATGTATTTATTTGGAAACCATATATCAGATATGACATAGTCAAATTGTTGTTTCCATATTATTTCTAGTAGCGCTGAGACACATTAATGCCTTCCCATCATAACTGGATATGGCAAAGGTTAACACTGTTATGTGTTATAATTGCTTATATATTGAAATATTAACCTAACATGGTATTGGTGTTATTATCTGTGTTTTGTCTTCACAAACCATATAGCTCTCTCTATTTTTTTCTGTGTGGAAAGATTGCTGCTGCAACACAAATGAACACCAGCACAGAGACCTAGAAGGCTCTGACTGCCATACCACCACAGGTAGCTGAGCCAGCACTACCACAGGCAATACAGATACCCAGTGCATCTGGGCCCAAACCTTTCAGCATTTCTCCCATGACTCCAGCCCTACCTGCTCCACCTGCATCAGGTAGCTCTGCCCAAGCTGCTGGTGCAGTGTTACCCACCAGGAATAGTACTGGAGGTAGGGATTTTGTCAACTGTCAGGAGCTGACAGAGCTGGCAGGGGACATCATGTAGAGGGGCCTTGGTGCCCTAATCAGCAGACTAGGAAAGGTCCTGCATTGGATTGCAAAGCTGATGCCATATCCAGCACTAACACAGGGATTTGCAACAGGAGACTGTGGTGATAGTGCAGGTAGTGAAGACTAGATTTTCACTGTGCTAAAGCTGGATGTGGATGCACCTTCAATGTTCCTTACCTAATCCCACTCATGATGTCCCCCAACATTTTGTATCCATCACCATCCCTGTCTATGTTTTATGTCCTGTATGGTGGTGGTGCTGCGCTAGCATTGTTGCCTCACAGTAAGATGCTGTCCGGTTCGGTTCTCAGCTAGAGCATCTTCTGCATGGAGACATGCGTGAATGGGCGTACCTTCGTTGAAGGTTGTGCGTCAGGGCTGGTAACTCGGCACGTAAAAATCAACTACCAATAATTAGCAGACCAGAGTTCTGCTGTGGCAACCCCTAACCGGGAAAAGCCGAAAGACACAAACAAACAAACAAACAAACATGCATGTCATGCTATCTAACCTACCGTACTTACCTATTCCTCTTATTCCTAACCACCTTCCCCAACAGTCCTCTTTCTACAAAACAAAATAATTAAATAAATAAAAGTGGGCACCTCTCCAACAAAAAAAGTTACGTCTCATACATATCTCTCCAATTCAAATAGGTACGTGCTTCACATACTTGATTTAGTTAATTGCCCATACAACATTATTCTGTTGCTGTCATCCATCATTGATATGGTGACTATCCAAATTCATCAAATTCTAGTTACAAGTATACTTTTATGTTGTGAAGAAATGGATAGCTATGATACTCTCCTTCCAATATTCTGCACATTCCTTTATTCTTCCACTCTGTGCCCTAAACTCTGCTTTCTCCCCATTTTCACCACTATATTATCAACTCCTTTTTTCTTGCATTTAATCACACACAATACATATGGCCAGAAATAGTCCCCCCCCCCCCACCAAAAAAAAAGCCTTCAAATTTTGTCCTCAGCATTTGTGTGTGCTTTGCATAGTGCACTAATGCTGAGTGATGGTAAATGGTGTTTCACTTCCTATGGCAAAACCTAGTGTGTTTTTGCCTTAGATCATATTACTACAGTTACCACCATGTAAATGTGCTTAACTCTGCTATGTTATAGCAATACAGACTGAAAGCAGTATTGTGACACAGTAACTCCTGCATATTTACTGGGCTGCTGGATGGAAGGTACAGCTTATGGGATGTTACAATTGTCACTACTATGGTGAAGCCTGATGCCTACATCCTCCCTTGTTTTAATTTGTTGTCACTGCTCTTTCAAATGTGCTCTTTTATCTTTGTGAAGTATGAGTTCCTATACCCTCTGGTCATGCTCAGCTATGATGATTGCTTTTTATATACTTCCAAGGGTTTGAATCCTAAAACATGTCAAAGAATTATTTATTATCTATCTATATATGTGTATATATACATTACTACTGTACATGTAACTGTTGGACACATGTTATTAACCCACCATTATCTTGCTTATGTCTCAGTCATGTTTCTATGCTCCTACCCCTGCTTGATCCCTATTGAAACTTTATTTTTCAGAACATGACAGAATTATTATGGTGACACACCTAGGAGTAACACAGCACAACACAAAGATGGCCAGAAATGGCCCATAAATAATATTTCTAGGTCTCTACAACAGCAATCATTTGAAATATTAAGACCTGCTAGATCGAGTCTAGAAACAGGGAGATTTAATGGCTGAAAGAACAGACTTACATAAACTAACTCCAATATGCCGTTTCTGGGAATATTCCCTTTTCTCTGAGGTATGGGGTTCTTGGATTTGGTATATAAAAGTTAGGGGGTATGTGAGAGTGAAGGGGGGCTTACCCTCCTTCCAAAAAGAAGCTTAAAGTAGAAGAGTGTTTTTCAAGATTCACTCTTCTACTTTGTTTACTGTTTTTTTTTTTTTGGCTTGTTGGTACTCACCATTTCACATGCTAACATTTTAATAGGAAGCCTTCCATCCTAGTCTCCCAATCTCACTCTTACCCCCCACATCTCATCACTCTTTTCCTCAGTAGAGTGATACCTGGCACTGAACAGCTATAATAACTGATGGTAAATGGCAGTTAATTTCTTATGGCAAAAACCTTTTGAGTTTTTTGTCTTTGACCACATTAATGTGCGTCACCTCATGCTACTGGGCTTAGTCTCACTGCGCTATGCAAACACTGGCTGGTAACACTGTGAGGAGATGGTTATTAACATATGTTGAACGGGTGCATAGTTGAATGTAAACCATAAGAGATGTTCTAATTGTAGCTACTGAAATGAAGTGTGCTGCACACAAACCTCCTGGCTTCATAATGTTTTCATTGTCCAGGATTCCACAAGCATTAACATGCTTGGTCCCTTATGTATTTCATAATCAGGTCTAAAATACTTATACCTTTCCAGATGTAAGTGCAAGACATTTGGTACAAACCAGGCTTTATGTGTTAACAGGCATTGTACGCTAGGCACATATGAAAAATATTGCTGCTATACATGTATAAGGTGAACTTGCACAGTGTCTCATACATATCTAAGAGGAAATTGTATTCAGGTATATAGGGCATTTAGAGGCTAGTAAATCTGGGAATGTTTGTGTTTATCAAAAATACTAAAGATTCATCAGACAACCTATGTAGAAGATTCTATAGGAATGAGAAGCATGCTAATTGGTTCTCTGAGACAGCAGTTGATCCATGGAACAGACTACCAAATTACATTAAAGCAACTACTAGTTTAGATATTTCAAGAACAGCCTGGACACTTATTATGGGAACAACTGTTTTGGTTTATTGGCCTATGCTTGAATTAGTTGCATGTATGTATTTATATGATGAATTAAGTTGCATTTCCATGTATTTCTTAAGTTTATTAATTATGGCACTGGCACATATTTTATGACGTAGCGATTGTTTTACTCACTGATGACATATAAACACATACAGTTGCATAAGAAGCAGTACAACAGGCCTCAAATACATGGACAATTGCCACATATGAGGGCTGTCTAAGTATGATCCTGTATTATCCATATAATGATTACTTTACTGCAATTACCATAACTATGTAACAAAAAACATAAACATCATGCACATCTTTTCCGAATTTGACCAAAATCAGAACTGTTTCTATGTTTCTCTGTCTGTAGTCCTTATCTGCATGACGGTTTGACCAGACCACAATAGATAACTGTTTGCTGTTGATTCTCATTCTAAGATCAAAAGGTAATTATGCAAGCAGTTGCTCAAATGCTGCACTTCAAGAAGAGATTTTGACATTTTCTGTGCTTGATGGAAGCCTTCTAGCTTATCAGTGGGAGTGGTAAGTACTAATTAGACTATCTACCATAAGAGGAGTGGTTTCTGGCCCAAAAATTGTAGTTTATTGGCTGTTTGGGCAGTTTTTCCATCTCTTTCAACTTTCTAGTTTAAAAGCCCGCATTTGCACTTGTTTCCCACCTTCCTATAACTAGTCTAGTCCAGGTACAGATTTGCTGTATCCAGGACTGTTTGTAAGCTTCTGGGCCCCTCAAGCCTTTCTGTGTTGAAGGGAAGCCTTCTAGCTTCTCAATGGAAGTGGTAAGCACTAGGTAGCCTATCTACCACAAGAGGGGTGGTCTCTGACCCAGAAATTGTAGTTTTTCCATCACTTTCAACTTTCAGGATAAAAAGCCCACGTTTGCACTATTCCCACCTTTCCTGAAACTAATCTAGTCCAGATACAGATTTGCTGTGTCCAGGACTGTCTGTAAGCTTCTAAGTGGTGCCAATGTCTGCTCTTCAATTTTTCTCTTAGATCTGTTAGTTCTCTCCTCTCCTGCTCTTTTATTAGCTTATTAGTTTCGCACTCTACCAGACTTCTTGTAGCAATTATTGTAGCACACAAAAGTAATACCAGCACTAAACGTTCTACAAGGAAACAGCTCCAGTACTTATTATTAATGCCCTCCCCTCCAGGCATATCTAAAGGTCAGTTCCCTGTGCTTTCTCTTATTAACCTGGTGAACTTGGGCATCCTGAGGCAATCTAGCAAGTGCCTCATGTACACTGACAACCCTCTCCTCTTGCCTCCCAACACTCAGACTTGCAACAGATGCACTTATATATCCAAACTGGAAGCCATGCACTCTCCAGCCAAGACCAGAATAGCTGGTCAAGAGGAGAAGGTCAACACTTGCACCACACCACATGGAACACATAGCCCTCCAGAACACACACCAGCACTGTCTACCCATAAAAGCACAAACCACACACCCATCTTCGCTAAGGCTCTCAATAAAAATCTACCCAAACAGCAGGGACCTCCAAGGCAGAAACGCACTTGATCACCACAACACAACACTAATCACGAGACACATAACTCTCCTAAACAGTGTGCCACTCAACCAAAGCCCCTAAGGCATAACAGCATCCCAACACAATGTCCCACTCACCAGGTTAAATAAGGAGAAAGTAACAGTCAGCTGCCTGTCAGGCACCAGGATCCACCATATAATACATGCACTCAGGTCCATCAAGAACAGGTACAAATAGTACTCTGTCATTGTACATAATGGGTGTGAATGACCTAAGACGTACCTCCCTGGACTACATGAAAAGAGACATGGAGGAGCTCTTGGATTAGGTAGAACAGGCGGGTATGATCTTAGGCCTGGGCAGTAACCTACCACGACCCAGAATGATCCCACAGTACAAGCAGAAAATGACTGATTTCAACAATTGGTAAGTTTCTGGTGTCATTCTAAGGGGATCCAGTATCCGTCTGCCTGGGATGACATGATTGTCAGACCTCGATGCTTTGCCAGAGATGACCGCATCTGTCACCTCTGGGCTTCCAGATACTGGCCAAGGCTCTTGCCACCCCTATAGTGCCTTTTTTAGGCAGTATTCCTAAGACCAAAGTACCACTGTAACAGCTACAAACAAAAGCAATCTGAGGGTCATGCTGCTCAACACTAGAAGTCTAAAATCTCAAAATACACTTGCTCAAAGTACTCCTTAAAATGGAGAACATCGATTTGTGCTGTAACAGAGACCTAGTTCAAGGCAGCAGAAAGCACCCCTGCACTACCAGGCTATAACTCATTACACACATTATGGTCCCAGAACTTGGACCAAAGCTCAAATGTGGTGGTGTTTCCATATTCATAAAGGATGCACACACCTCCAGACTGGTAGCCTAACATAATGGATCTGAGATACTTCAAGTGCAGCTAACATTGGGTAAGACAGCGATTCAGGCCGTAGCCTGCTATAGGTCCCCAACTTTGTCCCAAGACTCACACTCCATGCTCCTAAGCACCCTGGAGAATATTAGGGTCCAACCTAGCACTCTCATACTGGGCGATTTCAACTACTGCTCCATTAACTGGGAAAACTTCTTATGTACCAATACACCTGCCCAACACTTTCTGGAATTCATTAATTCCAATGCCCTGTACCATCTCAGTCTTACCCCCACTAGAGGTAGCAACATCCTTGACCTAGTCATTACTAACATGGGTGACCATTGCTTTATACCAATAGTCAACTCCTCCCTTGTTAGCTCCGACCACAAACTAATCACCTTGGAAATTCACATCCCTCCCTCCCTCCCCCCACAAAGGTAACCACCATGAAAAACTTCTCCAAAGCTAACTATGGACTCCTAGAAACAGAGATGGCTAACTTCATGACACCTATGCAAATGGAGAATAGTTGCTTGACTGCTGAATCATACACCAATGCACTGTATGAACACATTCCCAAATGCATGGATCTCACCATACCCAGTAAAACCAAGGCACTCTCCTCAAAAAAAAGGAAGCCAATCTGGTGGTCCCCTGCCATAAACAAACACTACAACAGAAGGAGGAAACTGATGTAGAATAAGGTGAAGTCTCAAGACTGGAAAAACTCCATTATCAGCCTCAACAAAAGTTTGACATCCCTCATGAAATCCTCTAAACCTAGCTATGAAAACAGAATTGCAGCAGATAGTAAAGACAACCACAAGGCCTTCTATAGTTATGTAAAGAATCTCCATGGCAATACCCAGATTTGGCTCTGAGGTACTGCACAATAGAATCCTATATGGAGCCAACAGATCCTGCCAATATACCGGCCGACAGATTCAGTGCCAACTTTACCCCCCCCCCCACAAGGGATCAACCATAATACCAGTAGATTGCCAGGCACCCAGGATTACTGCTGCACAGGTTACAACAGCGCTGTCCAAGGCCAAGAATACAACTTCTATGGGACCTGACAATATCCCCGGCTGTGTTATACATAAACTACAGAGTGAACTGGCACCAAACCTATATGCACTTTTCAGTCACAGCCTCATCTCAGGCTTTGTCCCTACCAAATGGCGTACTACTACAGTTATCCCTCTCCACAAGGAAGGAGTGACTACAGACCCTGAGAACTATCGCTCCATTAGCCTGATGAGTCTGATATGCAAAGCTATGGAATGCATCAACATGGACCTAATAAACAAGGATATACGGAATCTCCAAACTCTTGCTCCTACACAGTTTGGTTTTGTGAAGGGTAGATCATGCCTGCTCAACTTGGTTGACTTCTTTGAATCAGTCACCAGAGCTGTGGATGAAGGCAAGGTGGTTCATACAGCCTACCTTGATCTAGCCAAGGCCTTTAATGCCATTCCCCAATCAGGGATCATAGAAAAACTCACTAAGCTAGGCATCAACCCCTATATCACTAGATAGGTTACAAACTGGCTCACAGATAGAACCCACAGTGTGAAAGTAGCTGACTCCAAGTAAGACTGTCGAACAGTCATGAGTGGGGTCCCACAGGGTTCAGTCCTGGGTCCTCTCCTGTTTGGTACCTGCTTCTATGAAGTCCAGGCCAACATGAAGGGCCTCTGGCTGACAAAGTTCACAGACAATTGCAAGTTGGGAGCTATTATTAACTCCCCAAGTGATGTTAACATCCTAGAGAAAGGTATCAGAACCATGACCTTAAACTCAATGCCAAATAAATGTGTCATCATCCTCCTTGGGAAAAACCTAGTTCCCTTGAGTTACCACATTGATGGTAGACCACTGAACACAGAAGGCATTATATGAGATCTAGGAACACAGGTTGACAGCAACCTGTCTTTTGACCACCACATTGCCACTGTGGTTAGAAAGTCCTTCTATGTGGCACATCTCATTACTAAGGGTTTTGCATCCAGGAAGAAAGAGGTCATTGTCTCCCTCTACTCTTCAATCATTAGGCCAATCATCGAGTACAATGCCCCATTTGGCAAGTAACTCAGTAGACACCTGCAACAACTGGAGAGGCCACAAAGGTACCTCATAAAAAAGGATCCTAGGCCTTAAACACTCATCCTACATGGACAGACTCAAAAAACTCCAATCTCTGCTTGACTTACAAAGCCATCTCTGACCTAGCTCTGTTAGAAATGCTACATCTAAAGAAATCCCAATCCCTCCGCACCATATGATCCAGAGACCTCAACCTCATTGCCACAATCGACAGAACATGCTGGAGGGACAGGTTCATAACCCAAAGACTGTCCATACTATGGAATAGACTTCCCATACATGCCAAGCAGAGCACCTCATTGACCCTCTTCAAGAGAAATCTTGATGAGAGGATGGGAAATAGAAAATTCACCCCAGGGATCACTCCAGTGGCTCTACTCAACAGAGGCACTAGGAACAAAGATCAGGTGGCACGATGCCAGGGTAATCCTATGGGCTAAGCTTATAAAGGCTCAGAGGCCATTAGCCTTGTACACACTTATGAACCTATGAACCAAAAAAGAAAGTAATGTGAGTTGGTTGCATTCCTTCTGTGTGGTGAAATGGACTGCTGTTCTCAAGGTATGTGGAGTTAGCTGTGATACTGGCTAAACACTTCATTAACTAAAGCAATGTCTGCACTTCAATGCATTTAGACTTGCAAATGATGTATAATGGCATGGCATCCTTTCACCCATATTTCCTCAGTGGTGTTAAGCAGTGCACTGTTACGTTTTTGACATGTGTTTGTATTTACACTGCACATTGCCCTAGCATAAGAAAATATTTAAAATGACACAATGAATGATTGCTGTTTCCTGAGCTATAATCTTAAGGATGCATGGTTGTCAGTCCACTGTTTCACAAGTGTGCTTGTCATCAAAGCATCATAGTGTGAAACAGTTACATGTCACTCATACTACCACAATGTGCATGAATAACAGGATACATGAGTCATCTGTGCAGTGTTTAATTACTTGTGATCAACACATTGCTGTTACTTCTGCTTGTCAGGACACATGCCTTGTCACCCAAACCTGTGATGCACACTAGCTTCTCTGTAACACACTGATGTGATAATCCTTACAAATGTGCATTATCCCAGATTTAAAGTCAGACTTCTCCTGTGGCATTTGCAGTTGATACGGTATCTTGTAGATTGAATAATTAGATAGATAGGTGCTCAAATACTGCAGTAACTGTCATTCACAAGTGTCTGTATATGAAACTGTAATATTAGGTAGTGATGGATTTACCCACGCATCTGATGTATACACTTCCACTCAGGAGAAACATGTAAATTGAGAGAGGGTTACCCATCAATCTCTTCCCCTTACATCAGAAACATCTTCTCAACAGACAGATCAAGGTCATTCTTTCAAATGTACTGTAATTCACATTTACATTAAGACTTCTCCTGTGGCACTTACAGTTGAGACTGAATTTTCAGTTGCATAACTAGATATGTAGGTGGCTCAAATCCAAAAGTGTACTAGGTGTGTGTGTGTGTGTGTGTGTGTGTGTGTGTGTGTGTGTGTGTGTGTGTGTGTGTGTGTGTATGTGTGTGTGTGTGGGTGTGTGTGTGTGTGTGTGTGTGTCTAGTTAGGTAAATATGGCTTCAACAATAGAAGATGTGCACATTTTCACTCAGGAGATACATTTAAACTGGGAGACTACTACTTCTTCAAATGTCTTCTTTGCAACATACTGATGAGGTCATCCTTTCAAATGTGTTCTATTTCACACATGTATTAAACCTTCTTCTGTGGTGCTTGTGGTTGATATTGTATAGTTCAGATTCTATAACTAGAAAGGTGGGTGGTTTGAATCCAATAATGTTGAATTAGTGTGAGTGTGTGTCTAGATTCAGGTAAGTATGGCAACTAACCTGATGTATACATTTCCACTGAGGAAATACATTTAAGCTGGGTGAGTACTAACTGTAGATCAGTGTGTATATTGAACCTAGTCAGCCACTGTAGCTAGACAGCATGTGCATATAAGTTACTGAGCATGTCCTAGATCAATGCCATTTTGTGCAGTCAGTCAGTGTGAATGCAAGCCTGAATGGAGATGCACATTTGTGTGTATTAGAAGTAACAGTTCAGTCAGTAAGCATATGAAGTATGAAGTATATGTACAAGTTACAGTTCCTGATGTGTGTATGCATCCAAGAAAAAACAAGAGCTCTACATCAAACACTACTTTAATGAGTAAAATACTAAAACACAGCAAAGGTTTTGAGTTACAAAACTCTTACTCAATCGAATTACATATCTCATTATCTTCACGGTGTTTAAATATTTACACCAATCACACATATTCTTAAAATCACATGGGTTATTAAATAGCTAAATGCAGTTAAAATAAAACAGCATGGTAAAAGGAATGCACACACACACACACAGACACACACAAACACACACACACACACACACACACACACACACACACACACACACACACACACACACACACACACACATATAAAAACAAATACAGGAAAAATAAAAATAAACATAATAGAATCCAAATATAAATGAGTACATTATATATTATAAGTATTATTATACTAAATGGTATGATTAAAAAAAAAAACAAATACTACTTATATACATATTGATGTCTATTTTTCAATATGGGCTTAATACTATTGGTACCATTCAATCCTAGCATTTTACCAGCTTTAAAATAATTAATCCAATTGTATTCAATCATCTCTTTTTTATTTGCTAGGTCACCTCTTTTTGTATTGCTATAGACGACTTGTAAAACCTAAACTTAAATATATAGGTTTAGGGCTTTACAAATTGTGTACCTCACTGCAAGAGGAGGTGACCTAGTGAATAAAACAGTGATGAATTTTATTTCATCATAATATTTAGTATAATAATAATGGATGTAAGTAAATATATTCTACTATCCAAAATAAATTGAAAGGATAAAAAAGTACGTAGAGTTTTTATTGGTTGATCAACTGCCTACAAACTGGTTGATTGGTTTTCCCACACGGGGGGACATATTGAATATTTGACTAAAGAATTATTAGGATTGGTTACTTTTCAAGGCTTTTTGTTGGATAATTGAGTACACATAGTAATTTTTGGATTGTTTGTAATATTTGGGGGTGTGTCATGGAGTGTCTTTTTTTTGTGACAATTGTTTAACAATTTGATTAATGGCTCTGATGATGTCAAATGATGAAAGCAGTTATCCCAATTTTAAATTACAATAAAGTATCGTGATTCAGACATTCTAGCCATTCTTTATTATTATTTGTTTATGTACCAGTTCCAGAATTTTTTTTTTATTTATTTTTGAAAGTATATGTACAAGTTACAGCTCCTGATGTGTGTGTGTGTGTGTGTGTGTGTGTGTGTGTGTGTGTGTGTGTGTGTGTATATATATATATATATATATAAATGACTTGAACGCATTCCTAGCCTCAGTGTCTCATTTGAATACATGGGACATGCAGCATTATCCATTAATTTCTTTCACTTTTACCACAAACATCTCTGCAACACAGTAATGAGGTCATCCCTTCAAATGTGCTTGGTCTCATATTTCATTACAACATGTCCTCTTACACTTACAGTTAATATTGTGTTCTGTATATGGTGTAACCTAGATAGGAAAGCAGTTCAAGTACAGTATTGTATAAATGTTGAACCTGTGCTGTTAGGTAAAATTGGCTTCATCAAAAGATCTGTTGTGTACACTTACACTTGCAGTGCATGTTTACACTGGGCAAGAGCTCCCCCATCACTCTGTTGCATTTTTAGCCAAAACACATTTTGTGTAACACACTGATTATCTCATCCTTTCAAATGTGCACTATCTCAGTAATCAGACTCTTCTTGTTGCACTTGCTATTGATACAGTGTACATGAGATACTGTAAGTAGGGAGGTAGGTAGTTTGAATCCAACAGTGCTAAACTAGTGTGAATGTGGATGCCTCTAGTGTCGGCTAGATATGGCTTTAACAACAAATCTGATGTGAAGACTTCCACCCAGGGGAAACGTTTACACTGGGAGAAGAGTCTCCCATAAGTTTATTTGTTCTGCTACACAGTAAAGAGACCATTCTTTCATATGTGCTGTATCTCACACATACATTAAGCCTGTTACTGTGCCACTTGCTGTCGATACTGTGTTATCCAGGTTATGTAACTAGCTAAGTAGGTGGTTTGAATCCAGCAGTGAGTTACTGTGAGGGTGTGTATGTCTCTTTTGTGCTAGGAATGGCTTTACCTACAGATATGATGTGTAGATTTACAGTGGTAGTGTGCTCTCCCACCACTTTCAGTCACTTTTAGCACACACATCACGCTATGAAAGTAATGTGCACTGCCACACTTGTAAACAGTCTCATGTTGCACTTGTGAGTCATGCAATGTCCTCTACCTTGTGCTCTTAGTTAGGTAGTTAGTTCAAACCTAGGCAATACTCCATAGACTCAGTAGTGTCAGTGGGTAAGAATGATCTCACCTACATGTCTGATGTGCATGTGTATAGCCAGACATAACTCTTTCACTGCTTTCTTCCCTTTTTAATAGAGACAACTGCTTTGTTAAGTAATGATGAGGCTATTTTGTGTAATGTGATTTATCTTAACCTAGTAGTAAGCCGTCTCCTGTGCTGTGAGGAAATTATACAATGTTCTGCAGCTTATTGGCTTAGTAAGCCATGAGTTTAAATCTAGAATTATCTACACAGTCTTTTTATTGTGCTTCTACAGACAAATGAATAACTGCATTTTGCAACATGTACTGTTGGGTACACCTACTGTTGTGCTATATTTTATGACAAAGAGGCAGAGTATGCCACACTTTCAATCAGTCTAAAGGCACATATATGCCCTGCAGTACTAAGATGATGTAATGCCTTCAAATACACCCTATCTGACATTGTTCCAAACCTTCTCCTGTTGTGTGTTCAGTTGAGACAATATCCTGTAGCCTGTGTAATTAGATAGGTAGGTGTTTGAAACCAGCAGTGATTAAATGGAATGAATGTGTATCAGTATACTACTATGTATGAATTGGTACCTCCAGAGTTTTAATGTGTACAGTTATATTGGAAAAGGGCTCCTCCATTACTTTTAGCTCAAACAACTACTTTGCCCCACAATGATAATGAATGTCATGTCTTAAAATATGTTCTTGTTCCCAACTGTGGTATGACTTCATCTGTGGCATATGCAGTTAATACACAGCTATGTAGTTTGTGGACTTATATAGGCAGCTGTTCAACTCCATAGAAGGACAACATAATGAAAGTGTACTGATATGGCGCACACAACATTGCATTGATATGTTTTCATCCAGTTTTATTTATAATAAAGTGCTTTCAACACACTGGGGATTTCATGCCATTCAAACATGTGTTCCATGACTGTTATAGTAAGAATTCTCCTGTGATGTATACATTTAATACAGATGTGCATATAATTTGCAGCTAGATAGGCAGTGGTTCAAATCTGGGAATGTATATGTGCAGAAAATGTGGACAGACGCCAACCAAAAGTGATATTGGTAAATCTCACTTGTGTGATCAGTAGTATTGCTACATCCATTTTGTCCCTCAGAATAACTTGTATTGCATAAAGGAGCATCAAAATCCGTTTTTTCTTCAAACCTTGAAATGTGTTCCTTGTGACACATTCCATTACTATGTACTGTGGCAGACATGGTTACTACATAGCTCTGTAGAGTATGGAGCAGGATTGACAAGGATATTAATTTGGTAAGGTCTATCTGTCAGATAACTGTGACAGATAGGAGTGGCTTGGCTAGATATTGGAGATAAGGCACAGTTAGGAGGCACAAGTTTAGGTCTTACACTGCATGTTAAGTGAGAAATACCTGTTACAATAGGATAGTGAGGTAATCCCATCATGTGTGTACTTTATGAGACATCATATATGTCTCTTTCTGTGGCATCAGTGGTTGGTACACTTCTGATTGAGGTCTACCCTTGGGATCTGTTTGTGTCTGGCAAGAAGTAACCACTGAGTATGTCAGTGAGTGTTGCATTATTTATTTTCACAAAAATAATAATCTGTACAGCATAACTTCATGCAAACATTTACCTATACATGTTATTTTCTTCATATTATGGGGCTTTCAAGGGATGAGAACTTAGTCATTTCTTAATGTGTGCCTTCCTGCAAAATCATCACAAAGTGTGAGTGGGCCAGTGTTATTGTACTTTCTTGTGGCTTTGTGTTGGGTCGTTGATGTTATTGTAGTAGTTGATGTTATTGTAGTCTTTCCTACGAGCATGCCCAGTATAATGATGTATTGAATGCATGCAGTTTAGCACAAAGCACATTAAGAAATCGATGCCCTGAGATAGTTCTTGTAATTTGCTCTTCTTTGTCAAAAAGTAATAGAATTAGCCTCTGGAAGGTAGACTTTGCCAGCATGCTTGCAAAGGACTTACTGACCTAAGCCCAGAGGATAATAATATTTGTCAGAAGCTAGTGTTCAGTTGGTGTGCATATAATGTAAATTGTTAACAGACAGATTACTAATACACATTAACTTTTCACTTGAGTATGATTTATGTTATTGTATCATCATACAGGTATCACTAATGTTTTAACAAGGCTCACTTCAGAGCTAAATATCAGGTCCAACATGATGATATGCTACATTCACATATGAACTTTGATAGACTTTTTATTTTACATGTATGCTGTGGCACTCACATCAGGGAGGACCCATGTTATGTCATTGATTACAGTACCATGAATACACCATACTCAAATAATTATAGCCTGAGATCTGATACAGTTCCACAGTAGCTGATGTCATAAAACCTTAATGCTGGTGTGTAATTTTGTTTTGCCCAAGTCTTGTCTGGCTTACCTATCCATTTGTGTTTTACATATACATATGTCTATGCATAGTGATATACATAATAACATTGTTTACACCCAATCCATTTGTCAATAGACTAACTACATGAGTTATACCTAGATTTATATGTATGTTCACATATGTCACATGACAATAACCCTCATTTTGCTTATGCATATCTCACATCTGCTATAGTTAGACGACTATTTATTCTGTTCATATACTGGTCAAAGTGACATTTCTATGTATGTGTTATGTCCTTCTGGATTTTGCTGCATACATACACAGCATAGATGAATAGTCACAGACTTTCCATCATTTGCAATATGCATGTTGCTACCACAGATGCTTTTTTCATCAATTACTAATATTATTGGAATGAATGTGCAAGTGTCTGATTTTTCTTAATATTTCCACATTGTTACACGCATGTACATTGCCACTGCAACTACAATATTGTTTTCTTCATAAACATAAGGCCTGCAAAGGCTTGCAGTTCTTTAACCTGTATGTATGCAAGTTCTAACATCAATCACGTGGATATAATGTATTACCTTCGGTCACTCCCACACTATATATTAAAATTACAGAGTAGTTCCATACATCTGCAACATGAGTGTAGCTAGACATTCTCAATATGATCATGCGAGTGCAACATCTTGTCTGAGTATGCCTCAGGGAATGTATAGCTGAAAATTTACAGTTAGATTTTATAGCTATATAAACTCTTCCATAATTTACATTAATATGCAACTCATGTTTTGTTAACTCAATTTTACCTTTACAATAGCATCCCAGTGGTTACAAATGACAAATGACAGTACAAAGCCCCTTAATTAAGTGAATAGGGCCATAACTTTAGTACTCATTTAAATTGTTCTTGGCCGTTAGCAGTTGTTCTGGTCATGAACAGGTGCTACCGAACATGTTGGCTTGCTTAGCAGCTTGCTTATTGGATGAGCACTGCTGATCATCATCCTCACACAAATGGGGCGTGTAGACTTAGTGTTCGGACATGCTAATAAATCTCTGGGATTATCTTTCAGGTTAAGCCAGATGCACAGTTTTTAAAGATGTAATACAGTTAAATAGTTACTGTTATATGTGTACAAAATCAGTAAGTATACTTTTGCATTTGTCTTTTGAAATGCTTTGCCTTGGAATGCAGAATATAATGATTTTTGTCACATTTATTGTTTATTTGAAACAAAGTCAAAATGTATGCTTGGTATACAACAGGGAGCACGAATAGTACTACAGAAATACAAGTAATATTAATAATACATGATATTCATTTGTTTTATAACATTTTTTATAAATGTCAGAATGACAGAAATTTAATTTATAAGTATTGATTGTGTTAGAAATAAAAGACCCAGAGTCAGAAAACATACATTACTTGAAATATAGAACCTTTTTAGCTATGAATTAAAGAGGCAGCAAACATACTGAGTGAACGAACAACAAGAGTTAGTTCCTCTATCCTTTTAAATAAAACATACAGAGAATCATTCTTTTATTGATGTGGTCTAAAAAAAATTATTACTATGTAGCTTAAAGTACACAGTGTTTTGTGTGACTATTTAATTATCGTTTTTGACTTACATATCATGTTGATTTGCTTCTAGATCTCTAAAGTTTCATTTTTGCAAAAATAAATGTTTTCATTTCTTGAACAGTCAAAATAAAGCTCTGTCCACATTATCCACGCTGCCTTTCTGTCATTTTTTTACTGTTGCAATACTGTTGTGCATCTCAGGGAATGCAGTATGGCATAGTTTACCATGATATGATTTATGTTTTGAATTTTTTGAAGTTATGAAATAGTTAACAACTGAGAGTAACATAATGGCCTTGCACGTGTGTGTCATTGGTATATTTCAGTCACATTAGAACATGCATTTTGCACTTTACGTTTACCACTAAAGCTACAATGGTCTAATCATCTATATGTTATTATCAAAGTTTTCAGAAATATAAGTATTACTGTTAAGCGATAACTATTTCTAGAATGTAATACCATACTTTTGTTAACCCTCTACTGAAATCAATATCTTATAAATTATATTCTGCTGTGCAGTAGATTTTAAGAGTTCTTTGTCTATCCTTACTATAGCAGTGGAAATGCCTGGAGGCAGGACAGTGGGACCAGTACAGACTGGGATTCTCCAGCCAGCCCTTACATTTAATACAATTCAGTAACAAGGGTTCCCACCTATTGTAAAGAGATGGTCACTGTAGTACTATTAATTGATATATAATGAAGAAGGTATTCAGTGCTCACATTAATGATACTATAATATTGAGTTATTGGGCTGGATTCAGTAAACCCTACATGATTCGGATATAATTCAATAGGGTGCCCATCTGTATTCAGTAAATGGCTCTACATTAAGCACAGAGACACACAAACCAGTTAAACATTGTGGCATTCTAAAGTATACGTAAGCAGCTGAATTACTGTATATGTTAATAAGCCAATGCAAGGTGGTGGAGCTATTCAGCAAGCTTTAAAGGAATTGTGCATGTTATGTGTATCCACCTGCCTTGTACTCCAAAACCTTTTAGAATACAGCCACAGAAACTACACTGGAAAGAAGAAATGATAGGGGCTGTTGCATGTGGTTGTGTAATAGGCTCTACTCTATGCAATTGCTGCTGCTGTTAGACCTCAGGTAAGGAAGAGGAGGAAGGTATTTAGACCCCATTTCACTTTTCGTGGTCTGCAGGAAGTTGAAATAGTAGAGTGTAACCAAATGGACAGACACACACACTTCAGGAACATTGCAATGTCTGTCATCCTCATCTGAGACCAAGGGCAAACCAAGGGGTATATCTCTAGAGTGTACCTCATTACAAGGAACATACCTTATTGGATGTCTTAAACAGCTTATGTTCCTTAAAGTTCCACATTGAAATGGTTTGTCATACATTTTTAACTGATATCCATGATAAATAGAAGTGGATCATATTAATTCATTAAAAGATATTTTTATAAATAAAACCATCATATTTTAACCATCCTATGACCTTCCTAGTTGAAGCTGTTAGTAAGTGTTAGTGTGTGTTAGTGTGTGTTTCACATTTTGCCCATTTATTCCACATTATGAAGGCTAGTGTTCCTCATTTTGGAAATGGAAGGTTGAGAGCTATGCTTAGGGGAACCCATACTGGTGGAGATCAAGATATGTGCAGCACTTAGAATTTTAGCTACAGGAACCTTACAGAGAACCAAAGGGGACATTCTGATGGGTGTCACAGGCATCACCATCCATGTGCACCAATTCCGGAATGCTATGGTACAGCATGCCAGTGACTACATACATTTCTGCCATACCCCCAGAGGACAGAGCTAGAACTATGCAGGAGTTCTGCCCCATAGCACAGTTCCCTGAAGTCTTGGGTACAATAGACTGCACCCATATTGAGATCAAAGCACCATCCAGGTAACTCGGAAGGGACTACATCAACAGAAAGTGGTCTACTCCGTTAACTGCCAGGTTTTGTGTAATGCTAGGGGAAATCACCCTGACTGTGTGTGCTGGCAGCTGCGGCTGTTACCACAACTCCCATATCTGGCACATCTCACAGCTCTACCAGCATTTTTCCAGGGTTGATGTCCCACAAGGCCATTTACTGGAGGTTGCAAGGTATGCAATGGAACAATGCCTGATGATACCCATCAGAAATGCACATGCACACAGAGGAATGATATAATAAGGTCACATTCAAACAAGAAACATCACAGTGTGTGTGTGTGTTTGGCTAGCTAAAGTCATTTTGCGACCTAGATACAGCAGTGGGGCCCTGCACTATGATCCCAGTAGTTGTGCCAAAATTATTACAGTCTTTGCTATCCTACATAATATCATCCTGCAAAAACAGCTACAGCAGGAACACCAAGGAGTAGGAACACACATTCCACCACCACTGGCAGGATCACCACATCCACATGCAGGTGAGGAATCAGAAGGGAAATCCCCAACAGCTATGGGTGTAGGTAGATGCAGGCATGTACAATAGGCCCTCACCCTGACCAAGAGGCAATGGATAGTGCATATGTCGACCACCTAAGTGGTACACCTTTCATCCTATGCACATGCATACAGTGCAATAGATGCCAAGCAATTATCACAACCTTTATTTCCCCATATAATGGCTGTGTACTGCTAGTTAGCCCTGGGTGACAACAGTTGTAATTGAAGGGCAGTCAATCTAAGTGTGGAGTCTGTAATAGAAAAGTAACCGTGTAAGAACATGAATGAATGGCAGATACCTGCATAACTGCTTCTTTTAAATGTAGCTAAGTAGAATGTGTGTCAGTTGTCCAGCGATGCCATCAATATCTGATATGACTGACATCTGTAATATATAATTATGCAGTTTACATAATCACCATCTCCACTGGCTGCAGCACCAACATCCATCACCTCTGGGTTGCAATGTGACAGTGCTGTCTCCACTGCCCCTGCCCTCCCTGGCCAGGAGATAACAGGGATGGTGTGCAATCTAATAGAGAGTGGCCTTTGTGCCCACATCAGCCAACTGGAGATGTTTCTCCCAAAAATAGAAAAGACACTCCATGTTAAGCAGTCTCACAAACAAGTGAAGAAGGGGACAGTGATGACAGATATGAGGGAGAGGACTAGACTCTCAATGTTCCCATGCTTGACAGACTTTTGCCTACAGTGTCCTCTACCTATCCTCAATCATGGTATCCCCCAAACTTTTTGTATCCATCACTATCCCTGTGTCTGTCTTGTATGTCCTGTTTGTCTGCACCTGCTTCCTCACATACCCTAACTACCTGACCCTCACATTCTTAGGTCCCTTCCCCAACATTTCTCTCTTTTTTAAGCCAAACAAATAAATATAAAAAGGGCACCTGTCTCACAAAAAAAATGTCTCAAACATAGCTTTCCACTTCAAATATGTGTCTTCTCGACACACTTGATTTGGTCCAATTGGCTATGCAACATTTTAGCATTGTTGTCACTCATCTATGTTGTGGTGACAGTCCATATTCATCACATTTTGTGTACATGTGCACATTACTGTGGTGAAGAAGTGGATATTTGTAGTTCTTTCCTAAATCCCTGCTACAAATGCCTGTACATCTTCCCCTTTGTTCGTGCCTCTGCTTGCCAGTCCATTTCATCTCTTTGCTATCAACCCTCTTTTCACATGTTTAATCTGATCAAAAAATAGAATCACACAGCATACACATGGCCTGAATTGGCCCATAAAAAAGCCTTTACTTTTTTGCCTTCTGCATTTGTATGGAGTTTGGCATCATGCACCAATGCTGAGTGGCAGTGAATGGCTTCTCATGTCCTCTGGCAAAACCTGGTGATTTTTGCCATCAGCCAAACAAATCCAGTTATCCTTGTGCACTACTACTTAAACATGCTGCATTTTAAGAATACAGAGTGAAGGCGGAGTACAGGCACTACTTTGAAACAGTTACTCTGACTGTTCTTAGACTGCTGGCTGTAACTAAGTACAGCTTCCCAAGTGGAGTGTTGACATAAATCTCTTGACTGAATATTGTTTTTGCCTGTACCATCAAGGGTTCGATTCCAGATGCATCTCACATCATTTCTTAGTCTGATGTTATGTGTGTATGATATGTTTAATCACTCACATCTTAACATTTGGACAGGTATGAGTTCTCATTGAATTATATTGAATGCTTGCCAAAAAAAAAGACTATTTAAAGTATACTCCATCCCTACAACTATAAGATATTTATCTAACCTTGTTCTGCTTGTCATAAGCCTGTTGCCCCTCTCCTAACCCTTCTTTACCCCTATATCAGTCACTTAATACTACAGAGCATGGCACCTTAATAATGAGAACAAACCAAAAACATGTCCATGAATGTTCCATTACACCAAAAATCTGTCTACATAAGTATGATACATCTGCCTATCAAGTGAACTGTGAGATGGGCCAACACTAATATAAATGTCAAAAATCAGATCCCACCTGGCACCATTATATTTCATGTCCCACATCTTCTTCAACCAGACCTATATGAATGTATTATTGTCACTCTGTATCTCTTCTATCATTATCATATGCAGTTCATGCAACAGAGCAGGGCATATTCTGATTGGAAAGACATGTCATACCAATGCACTATTAGGATGTTCATGAATGTGCCAGGACAGTACCTCCTACATCCTCTACAGCCCTGTGTTTGTCATCACCTCCTCTGTGGCATCTAAATATACTGTGGCATATTTAATAGGACAATAAATAAAATGTTCACCTAATATGATGTGAAACTGTCCTTACTCTGAAGAAGCATACTGCACACACTTTTCAGGATCTCAGGCCCTACACAAATAGTTATCATATCTGCTGAGTCATACCAATCAATTCAAAAGGTGTACCACCCTGTGTCTTTTGTAGCAAGTTGTACACAGAATTAACTTCTAATTTGCAGTGAATGTAGAATTGTACTGAGGGAGGAATCACTGATATAACTTGTGGAACACACATACTTTACTGTAGACATTGATAGTCACATTTACAGTCCTGATCACATTTACTTAGCTAATGATGTCCTGACACCATTTGTAAATAAAAGCTAATCATCTGAATTTGAATCCTGGCTCACCAATGCTTTGACCAGAAGATCACTGCTCTTATACCCTGTACCACAGAGAAAGCAATGCAGCAGATATTTTCCAAACTCAGTATTGTCAGGAGTGCTGAGGGCTGTGCATTACCGCTGAGCCTGTTTGCATGAATGAAGGTATACTAAGTGTTTTCAATTTTTCACTGTTTTCTTTAAAAGAGAACTGCTTTTGCTTGGTGCTTAATGTTGTGCAAATGGGGAAAGCAAAACCATCAGTTATTTATGTCATAAAATTTTGGGCCCTACATTTCAAACACTAACTACAGCATGCGCATCATAATATTTGCCAGCAATTTCTCCCTTAACATATTTTACAAGCCTAATGCATGAAATATTTACAACAAACAGACATACTTTGCAGTTAACCCCAATCAGGTCAGTTACTGTATGTCACTATTTGTGCACAGTTTAGCAATGAGCACCAGTGGATACTGCCACTTCAGAAGTCCAAGTTGTATTTCCTGAAATTCGAACCACACATGTGCCAATACTATGATATCAGTTTTTTTTCAATGTGCTTTGTGAGGAGGTGTATAGCATGACTAACTCTGGTTACTGTGCTGTATTCCTCCAATACATGGAAACAGGGGTGGACTGTGCATCTGGCAGTTCTGGTGAATGCCAGAAGGGCCAGTGCCAACATGGGCCGACGTGCCAGTAAAAAAAGAAAAAAATGAAAAAAGTTTAATTATTAAACTTTATACACTAGTAGCAATTCTCTATGCAGAACATGGAGCAGTTCTTATCCATGCTTGAGTTCTGCTTAAAGTAAAAAAAAAAAAAAAAAAAACTATCTTTCTTGTCTCCAGACTGTTTTAAAAATATTCTGGATTGGAAAGATTGCAGGTATCATTGAAGATGCCCAGAAGTCATTGTGGTTTTAACCACAAGAAATAGGAAGCTGACAAAACTGTGAAGTCAGCAGCCTGTCACATAATCTGATTATGTGACATGGTTGCTGATTAGTCCTGTTACTCTTGTGTTCTCTTCCCACGATTTAGCTGCAAAGGAGAGATTGAGGTAGTATAGAGACAGGAGACTAGTGATGAGCAACAATCAGAGAGAAAATTAGCGATCCAATCAGAGATTATTGTTTAAACTTTAAATTAAGTTCTCAGTGTTTTTTTCCTGGTAGAGTCAACCAAAAAATGTCTGTATTTATTTATTTTTTTTCCTGACAGGGTCGACCAGATAATTTCTGTATTTAATCATTTCCTGGTTCGGTCAACTAGATACTTGTTAAAGCTTTGTGCAGTGATGCAGTCTACTATATAGATTTTTGTTTATGACATTCTGGCCGTGTAGGCTGGCAGGGTCAAACAGATAGCAGAAGGGTGACTCTGCAGTGAGCTGTGAGTTTTGTGGGTTGTTTGTGATGTCTTTCTTGCAATATCCTGACATGGACAACCAGATGTTAGTAGGTGATCTATGTATTTTGGGGGCTGTTGATGACTTTCTTTTTTTAATATATTATCCTGGCAGGATCAATGTGTTTTGTGGGCTTCTGATGATGATTTTCTGTTTCTAATATAATACACTGTCATGGTAAACCATATATTAGTGTCTGTGTGTTTTGGGGGCTGTTGATGACTTTCTTTTTTAATATAATATCCTGGCAGGGTTATTTTTTAATATAATATCCTGGCAGGGTTAACCATATACTAAGGAGGCAGTGTGCTTTAGAGGCTGCTTGACTGTGGATGTGTTTTTCCTAATAAAATATCCTGGCAGGGGTCAAACAGATACTAGGTATGTAGTGTGTTTTAGAAGTTATTTTTTAACCTAATCTTTTTGCAGGTCAATCAAGATAGATTAAGATAGGGCATGAATGTTTTGTTGTTGAAACTCTAGCCTTGCATGACTAAAGTGTATGTGATGATAGGCAATACTCTCGACCATGCCAGGAGAAGTAGAGCAGTAGAAGTATGACTTGTGCCAGCAAAGCTAGCTGGAATTTTGTAAATAATTATATGTCATTTGTGTATCAAACTGATTTGTACACATGCTTGTCATGAAAATTCATTTGTGAGGTTTGCTTGTGTTAAAATCTACCAACAGTGCACCCTGCTGGAATGAAAATAAATGTACATGTATTATTGTAGGTGAATGGAATGTACATGTTTTAATATAGGTTACTGGGATAGCAGAGGTTAACCAGCTAGCTTACTTTAAGAAAAATAAGGGAAATGTAAATGAGCTGGTAAACCATTAAAATGTTACCCCACAGTGCTGAATAGGACCAGAGACAGTGGGTCTAGAAGAAGCCTTTGATCATTAACTCAGTAAAAAGAGGGGAAACCCCACACACTGCCATAAACATTTAGATGTGTATTAGAGTCATTGATGCTAAATTCCTGTCTCATCTTCAAAGGGGGATACTGTGAGAACCAAGAGTCAGGTGACCAGATGAGGTCATTTTGCAAGCCATCTTGGGGATATTATATTTTACAGGGAGTAATCGCTGAGTATAGAGTATTCTAGTTTTGGGAACTTGACTAGAAAGACTGCTCACATATTTCATTATACCCTACTCTATCAAGTAAGTTATTAGGGAACAGTAATTCTCTCTGATTCAGTCAGGAATATAGTGAAGCTTAATTTAGAGATTGTTTTTTTCTTTATTTGTATGAGTCTGTCCATCAAGTTATTTTCAATATTTCCTGTGATTTGAGCTCTCTTGTTTACTGTAAATATATATTTAGTATTTTCTTGTTATTTTATTATTTCTTATTAATTATATTTAAACTTGTCATTATGGCTGGTCCTTTTTAGAAAATATTTAAGCTTTGAGAGTATTTGTACACATTTATTTGGTGATAACTCTGGCCACTCCTGAAAGCCTTGCTGTCTGGTCAACATTAGCTTTTGTGTTAATATTAACTTCACTCAGCATAATTGGATACACTTTTAAGATCCTTATAGCAACGAACTGGTGGCAGTGAATCTACCTTACAGTCTGGTCAAAGTTGGTAGAGCAGTCAGTCTGTGCCAGCCTTTCCCAGGTGTGTGTGTGTGTGTGTGTGTGTGTGTGTGTGTGTGTGTGTGTGTTTGTGTGTGTGTGACAATTAATTCTCAAAGAATGTGTGTCAGCTAATTGTGGCACATACATGAAGCACTGGTTTCACAGTGTCAGTGGGGAGAGTTATTGGGGACCTGGAGAGAGACAGATAGAGACACCCAGAGCCTGGGCTGAGTGAGTGCCCTGTGTGCTTTTGGGGGAAATTGTGCTTGATGCAGAGAGGTCTTCATCTGGAAATACTGAGTGTATCCATCTCTTTTCCAAGTGCAGGATCCTCTCTGGTGTTAGTGGTAAGGATTCAGGCTCCTTGATTACTGGCCCAGCTTGGGGACATCACAGTGTGTACAAGTGAACTGAAGAAAGGTTGACTACGTGATACAAAAGAAATATAGTAATGTAATCATTGTATTCCCTTTTCATTATTTTAAACCTTGTAGGTACAAAGCAGGTATTGTGGGTAGGTGATCTGGCTGGGGACAATGCTTAGTATGTGTGAATGAAATGACTGCCCTTACTGTTGTACATCTGACTTGCTTGCAAGAGTAGTGTGTATGTGAGTGAAGTAAGATCAACCACAAGCTCTGAACTCTGGCTATTGTTTATGTAAAAAAAGGACATATATTCATAACAGTGTTGTCTTTCATCCTTTTTTTGTCTTTTAACCTCACAAGATCAATCATATATTGAGGGTGGAGTGGGCTATAGGGACTGAGGCTATGTGTGAATGAAGCAGCTGTCCCTGCTATTATTGTTGTAATTCTGTATTTGCAATACTGCAATAGTTGTCCATATTATCAAATGTATGAGTCACTCATAATGTATGTTATTTCATACCTGTTCATGTGTATACTGAATGTCTGTTTAAAAATGTTTCTAATATGTTAGAGCTGTTCTCCCTGGTATACCTCTCAACTGTCCAGATTTTTGCCTCATATTTTTGGTCTGTTCTTCATAAGATTTGTGGTTTTCTGGCAAATTGTTGATGATCGAAGTCACAAAATAGTCATACCCATTTGAATTTTAGACTTCATATCTTTCAGAAAATGCATGTTAACACAAATCATGTTATTCTATCAACTTTTTAAAGTTTATAGCAGCATTTTTTAAAAACCGTACCTATTTCTGTGCCTTTGTCTGCCCCCCCCCCCATTATTTTAGGTTTTGTCCAGATTTTTAGTGCTACGAGGTTAGGAGATATGCTCCCTGGACATATGTTGAAAATGTTTTTTTTTTTGATTAAAGACAGTTTGCAAACCTGGGTAAACAAATGTAAAATAAATGAAAAGTGCATTTGTGTAAGGCATTTGTGTAAGGCGAGCTGGCACACATAAGTTGTGACTAATGTTTCTGTCAACTAAGTTAAATTAATATAAGTATGTTAATTTAATCCTGGCAGAGGCAAAGCAGATATTTTGTTTAGTAATGGTGGGGGGTGCTGTTTACTGTTGTACTTCTGGCTTTGCAAGACTAAAGTGTATTTTGGTAAAGTCAACTGCCATACAAGCCTGTGTCAGTGTCTCTCAGAACCTCTGGCACATTAGGTGTTGGTGTGACCTTGAATTTTGAATAATAATTTAAGTACAGTGGGATTTCCAAATCTCCTTACTTTTCACTTGACATTGTGCAAAATGCAGATTACATCATGTGTACTCATAATAGTTTCATGCAGTCAAGTCCAACTATTTTTTACTGTTAGAGATGTTTAGGTTTTGTGCTGTTATAGCATAACCTAAACATTTAATTAGCTCGGAAATGCAATTTAGTCTAGTATTTGGTATACTACTCACATGTACAATAGTGATTGAGCAGTTATTTTATGTAAAATGATAAGCACTATCAGTGTTGATCCAACTATACAATAGCTCTGCCCCCTGAAGTTAACCCCACCCATTCAGCTGTCAGAGTCTAATTCTTGTCCTAGTTCATATCTGCATAGAAATACATTCATTTGCACAAGAGAAGGGCAGTGACGTGTACTTGTCTGAACACATACTTTCTGCAGCAATGCACTTGCAAATGATATGTCAGTACTTGGGCCATTGTCCAACAGACTCCAGAATGACATCGCCTAACTTCATTGTTACATCTGGTATGGGTTTATAGTGACAGTGGACATTGCTCATGCATGATCCTATCCCACAGATATTTCCAGGAACATGTATTATTGTGGACATACCTTCTTCCAAATTTGAAGACACATAACTCCAGGATTATACTACTGGTGTTTCCCAATTGTGTGTGCATGTGCTGCATCTACTCAGCATCCAGCAAAATAGGTACATGTCTGTCTCAATTCTGCAATATGCATTCATAACAGCTTATTTCACCTTAGTTGCCAGAATATATTAATAAGTACTTGTGCAAATTGCACTTACACAACTGTATCATAAATCCTGGCTCTGCACCCAAGTATCTTATCAGTATATGCTATCTGCAGCAGTATGATGATGTCATCCTCTGTAAAGTGCACTCTGATACTATTAAAATCAGACTTCTGTGGCATTAAGTACTGTGTTCTCTAGCTTGTGTAACCTAGATAGGTACAGGCTCTAATCTCACAATTTGTGCGTATTCAGATGAGCACGAGTCTAGGTCTTGCTACCATCAGTCAAGTAACTTTCAGCTGCTACATGACTCCACAGCAATTTCATACAGCACTCCCAACATCCTCTTCTCAGCATACTCTGATGATGTCATCCTATCCAAAGTGCACTCTGGTAGTTAAAAAGCAAACTTCTGCTGTGGCACTAGCATTAAGTACTGTGCTCTCTAGCTTCTTTAACTAGATAAGAAGTAGATCTACTCACACAACAGTCAACTTGTGTGTGTTCATGTCTGAGTGGGCATGTGCCTATTTGGATGAGCATGAATCCAGATTCTGCTGCCCTCACTCAAGTAGCATATAAAATATATTTTTACACTGCTACATGACTCCATAGCAATTTTATACAGCTCTCCCAACATCCTCTTTTAATCATATACTGATGATTTCATCCTGTATAACATACACTTGGACACTATCAAAATCAGACTTCTGCTGTGGTGCTAGCATTAAGTGCTGCATTTTCTACTTTCTGTAACTAGAAAGGTAAGAGTTCAAATTTTGTCAGTTAAATTTAAAATTAAATTTTTTAAATTTTTCAATCAAAGTTTGTGTATATCTCTTCATTCAACTATCACTCTGGAGAACATTTTACACTAGGATATGTGTCCACAGTTAGATCCTGCTCCCATCATCTTCTTCTCAGCACACAGTGATGATGTCATCCTTTATAAAGTGCACTCAAACACTGTTAAAGTCAGACTTCTGTGGTGGTGCTACTCTTGCATTGTATGGAATAGAGCTTTTTTACCCACACAAGTATGGTATTTGAATCTGACGAAAGTCAACTGATGTGTAGGTGGGTTTATGGTGTATTAGGGCCTTATGATGTTTTGAAGCTCTTCTTATTTGACTCCCACTCAGGGGAAGCTTTTACATAACTCTCTGAATCCAACATATCCTGTATCCCTCTGTCCACATAACATCCTTTCTGGGTAATACTAAGGATGTCTTTATCTCTAAGATGCGCACACATTATTTATTTATTTATTTTTATTTATTTATTTATTTCAGTTTGATTACCGGGGAAGTCCACTGGGCCATGAAGTGCCCATTTTCAGGGAGGCCCAGGGAGAAAAGCTCCATAAGCAATACAATACTATAAGGGTTACATAGTGTTGAAGGTAGATACAAGTGTAAAATTCATACAGTCAGGAAATGCAAAAGCAATACAATACAATAAGGGTTACATAGTGTTAAAGGTAAAATATAAGTGTAAAATTCATACAGTCAGGAAATGCAAATGCATAAAATGTACACCATAAGACATAGTTAACAGATAGATTCCACTTTTTTTTTTTTTTTTTTTTTTTTACAATGGCAATACTGATATTTACAATATTTACATACTTGGAGTCAAGTGAGAAATTGCTTAATCTGTGACAGTCAGCTAAGTCTATTTTGGGTGAATAGAAATAAAAGCTTGAGGGTAGAGTGGAGCAAGGAGTATAGAGAGCTCAGTGGAGAAAATTCCCTAGAATTTATGTAGGGTGAAAGCAGGAACATTTCCGTTTTGATGACAGGTATAATAACAGTTGGGTCTTGAAGGATTCTGGGTTAGGAATAGTCCTAAGTGAAGCAGAGCCCCACCATAACCCTCTACAAGCCATCTCCAGAACACTGGATGTGTGATTGCTAATTCACTGATGGAGTGGTGCCCCTATCCAATATGGACAGAGGCAGTCTCTAACAAAATCAGACACATACACACATACTCCTACTATTTGCCCTCACCTAGAGATAGTGATTTGGATTTAAATGGGATAACTTTGGCTTGGACTGCATGGGCTCTTGGTTGTTAGCCTAGTAATGACCTATCACCCTCTAAGCATTGCACATGTCAATGTTGTTGTCATCCACATGAGCTATATCAAGGTGTAGATGTACTGTAGCCCTACAGCAGAGTATTTCAATCTGGGATTTGAGATACTGTATTGATGCCCACTGCTACCATTTGGCTACATGTTCTTTCCATAACAGCTGCAGTAATATGCCTCCTGAGGACATTTGAGATTGGATGATGCTATGTATATTGTTGCTTTTCTAAGGTATGTGCTCTGATAGTGGAGTATATCCACATTCTACACAGCGTTTTCTTCAACTATCACAGTGATAGCTGCAATTTGGCACAGGTATGCATCTACAAGCAATATTACACAATAGTAATTACATGGGCACATCCCCCTGGATTTATAAACATTTTGAAATGCTGTTATATACACAAATGTATGACATTTTCAGAATCACTTGCATCCTTTCCATATTCATTGTATCCAGTATTGTGTTGCTATTCACAATGATTATACAGGTGTTCCCCAGCAGCATTATGTGACTGTGAGTATTTGTGTTATTAAGTCTTCTGCATGGACTGCATCGACCTCAGTTGTAATGTGTCCATATATGGTGTCAGTGGCCGTGTCAACACATTTCAAATGATAAACATATTGGCATATGATTTACAACTGATTTAATGCCATGAAATAGGTACAGTTGTATGACTGTGTTAACGGTTCCACAGTGTCCATGTGATTCATACCCAAGGTTTTATTTGAAGTTGATGTAAAGCTTGACATCCAGTTGTAACAGAGGTAGTAAAGCTATAGTGTGACTGTACTGCATCACAGATGTACCACAACATCACTTCAGTATTACCACTTGATAGTTTGCATGAACACATATGGATGCATATATTTTTTTTATTTTCAACTTCTACACTGCATGGCTAGTCACAACTCCAAGGCAGTGCCCACATACCATTTCTCTCCCAAGCTTGCTCCTGAGTTCTGAATTTTCCCATCAAAGTAATTGCAGCTACAGGAGTGTCGCTAGCCACTGACACCATCAAACTCCTAATTTTTATTTGAACACTGTAGAGACTGTCCTGACACTGCTTTACAAAATTTACAAAGTTTGTCTCCCAAGATTCCTCCTGTGTTCTGAAACTTCCCATAAATGTAATTGTGGCTGCAGTGCCGTCACTAGCCTTTGACACCTTCAACTCCTAATTGTAATTTGAACTCTGTTGAAACTGTCCTGACACTGCTCTACTAAATTTACAAAGTGCAAGTGTCATTTAAATTACTTAAACTGTATTAGTACAATTCTTTTTAGCAGCACTGGTGTGCATAACACTGGACAACAGCCATAGGCAGTATTGTATCTGTCTTCCTCCCTCTTACCTCCTGGACCCCCTTCTTCACATATATCATTTATTTTATGTCCTGTTGGCTAATACTTTCTAGCCGCTGAGTGACAGTGCATTGACTGCTTATCTGCAGAGTGGCACTTTTCTAGCTTAAGTTGAACTGATATCAGGACTGATTTTGTCATACATTACTCTGACAGTACAGCAGAAGGAACAGGTTTCTTACCTGTGTGTAGATTGTTTTTTGCTGAATGCTTGCAGCGTACGCAGTGGGTGTATCTGCCACAGCCATTTACAATTTCCTCATCCTTTAATAGGTAGTCCCTTCCACACTCACCTAACATCCGGGTCAAATTATTTTAGCCTCTTTGAACCTTGTGCACCATTTTTAATTTCTAAACTGCACGGCTAGTCACAGCTCCACACCAGTACCTGCAAACTTTGTAAGATGTATTTATTGTTTGTTATTGTTGCTCTATTTCTTCTAGACTAAATAAAGACTTTCCTATTTTTTTGCACCCAAAGCCTAAGTATAGTTGTTTTCTGCATGATTTACTGTTGCATAGCTGAAATCTTTATCCAGAGACAAAGATGTGTGCTCTATTGCATTTTCTGTTGATACTTTAGTCTTTATATTTGTTTGCATTGTGCTTTTCTCACTCTGTAATATATAGCTGCATATGCATAACATTTAAGCAATTGGTATTAGATAGATATAGATATAGATATAGATTAGATATAGATATAGATATATATATATATATAGATTAGTACTAGGCTAACTGCCCTTGAGAGCTATTTTAAGCCTAGCCAATTATCCCTTGTGAGACTCAAACCCTGCATCTTGTGTTTGTAAGGCAAACACCTTAACGCAACTTTTTAAAAATTTTTTATCTGCTTCTGCATTGTGCTGTAGTCTGGTGTTGTACTGGACTTTTTCTGTAATCTCACAGGGCAGTATCAGTTGATTTAAAGTGCATTACTGTTTTTGACTCGGTGCATTGTTTGTTGATTTATACCTTACTAGCAATAACTATAGTGCACTGTTACAGATCGGTTGTATAAGTATCTGCAGTGTTTCCCATTCCCTGATTCCATCTAATTTTTCACCCCTCTCCAGTTATGTCTCAAGCTTTCTCATGCATTCCAAATCTTTACATTATCGTAATTGCAGCTACATGACTGTCGCTAGCCTCTGACACCTTCAAACTCTTAATTTTAATTTGAACTCTTTTGAAACTGTCCTGACACTGACTACATTTACAAACTGTAGATGCCATTTAAATTATTTAAATTGTATTAATGCAATTCTTTTTAGCAGCACTGGTGTGCATAACACTGGGATGACAGCTGTGGGCAGTATTTTATGTGTCTCCCTCTCCCTTACCCCTCTGGACTCCCCTTCTTCTCATATGTCAGTTATTTTATGCCCTGTTGGCTAATTCTTTCTAGCTGCTGAGCTGCAGTGCATTGACTGCTTATCTGCCGAGTGGCACTTTTCTAGCCTAAGTTGAACTGATAACGGGACTGATTTTGCCATACATTACTCTGACAATAAAGCAAAAGGAACAGGTTTCTTACCTGTCTATAGATTGTTTTTGCTATATGCTTGCAGTGTACATGGTGGTTTCAGCCTGTTCCCTTCCCCCTCGCTTCACTCGGGCTCTCTCAGCTCCCCTAGCCTACCCCCATTCCCACCCACCCCCTCTTTCATTATATCTATATCCCCTTAGCCACACCCACTTGCTCAATAACCAATCCCACTTCCTCCACCCCCCCTTCACACTTTTTGCCCCACCTCTCATCACCTGTCACCCATATAGCATCCCGGAAAATGTTCTCTTCTTTATACAATTCAATTATTTTATGCTCTCTTTTCCTAACCCTTTCTCTTCTCATCTTTGCAACATCTGCAAACTCACACTCAATATCACAGAATACACACTATGTAACCAACTCCAATTTTTCCCAACAGGACTTTTACTCTAACATTAGCCCTAGCCTATATCACGCATACCCTATTCCTCCTGCAAACAAACTTATTATCTACACCAACTATTCCTTGCACTACTTTCCCAATCCCTTTGACTCTATTCCATGTTATATCTCATCCAAACTATCTTACATCTTTCACCACATTTCCCATATTATCTCTTCCCTCATCTGTTGTGGTGATGTTGCCGCTAACCCTGGGCCCTCCAACTCACCACTCCTCACACTACCTCTTCTCAATGTTCTACAACTTCCCATATCACCACCCTAATAAATCCTCTGAACTACAAGCTTGGCTCTCTTAAAACACAACTAATATCTTAGCCATGACAAAAACATGGTTAAAACCCTCCATATAGGACTCAGAGTTTCTCCCACCAAACATCAGCATAATTAGAGCAGATAGGAGTAGGAAAAAAAGAGGTGGTGTTGCAATCATCTACCCATATACTTAAAGAATCTCGTCATTTACAAATTCTGTCCCTCAGTTCCAAAATTCTGAGATTCTGATCTCATTTTTGGAGATCAACTGCTCAAAAAAAAGTCTTTATTATTGTAAAATAGATTCCTCCTGGAAATAACATAACTATCTTAGAAAATATCCTTTCCTGGATTTTATTCACCATAAAAAATGAAGCTATTATTTTTTTGAGATATGAATATCAGCTGGGCATCCATTTCCTCTACAGAATCACCCCCTGCATAAATTTGTTCCATTTTACCAAACTTATCTCTACCCCGTCAGATATAATAACAAAACCAATGAAGGCAAAATCGTAGACTGGATTCTGATCACTGACCCCACCAAATACATAACTTCTGGAACCATGTCCAATTCCATTAGTGACCATCTCCCTGCCTTTACTGCCTGTGCCTACTCCTCCACTACCAAAGTAAATAATACTAAAATTGTACAAAATATTTAAAAATGTAACCCCCTCTCTTTCAACAAAATCATAAAAAGCATTAACTGGAATAGTCTTAAAACTCTCCCTTTAGATGATGCCCTTCTTCTCTTCAATAATACCTTTCTAAATATCTTAGAGAGTCTAACTCCCTCCAGAACCAAACATATCAAAAATAATTATGCCACTTTGTTGACAAGACCTGCCAAAGAGATCATGTCTCACAGAAATAAAGCTTGGAAAACCTGGGTTAAATCTAAAAATCCATCAGACCTCACATATTATAAGCAACTCTGAAACCAGGTAAAATATCATATTGACGAAGACAAACAACAGTTTTTTTGACAACCAGCAATCTAATAGGAAAAATAACCCCAAAATGTTCTGGTCTTCTATAAATAATCTACTAAACCCTGGTACAAAATCCAATCCCTGTCCACACCCAGACAAGCCTCCTGAACAAATTGCCAATATTTTCAATGCCTTCATTATAGACAACATTGCCAGCATAACCGTCAACTTATGTCTACCTCTCCCAAATATTCCTATTCCCACTACTGCAGCATCCCATTCCTCTTCTCTTCTATTCTCCCCTCCATTTAATATCACACAAACCCTGGTCCATACTACTCCAAGCACTAATACCCCACCCCAAACTCCTCACAACAGCCTTTCCTTACTGAGTTCAATCTTTCTCTCATCCCTACCTCCATCATTAAAAAATTACACTCCAAATTAAAACCCTGTTCAAACTCAGCTGATAAAATCCTTGCCAAGTTTCTAAAAATTGCTGCTGATTCTGTAGTCTACCCTATTAGTATCCTGATAAACAGATCCATCCAAGAATCATATGTCGCTTGCCTGTGGAAAAAAGCAATCATTCTTCCTCTTCATAAGGGTGGCCCTCCAACCGATGTCTCCAACTTTTGTCCAATTGCTATACTCTCCCCTATCTCTAAAATCCTTTAAAATGTGTACAAAAGCAACTGCTAGATTACCTCCTTAAGAACAAGCTCCTCTCCTCTATACAACACGGCTTCCATCCAGGTCACATCACATCTACTGCTTTGATCTCCTTTCTAGACATAGTTAAAAAAGATGGGGATTCAGGACACATTGTGTCTGCCCTTTTCTTAGATCTGTCAAAAGCTTTTGACACCATCTCACATTCTATCCATCTATCTCAGCAAGCAGGCATAGGCATATCTCCCCTAGCACTTGGTTGGTTTAAAAGCTATCTCTCCAATAGAGACCATGCTGTTAAATGGCAAAACTCCATTTCCCCTTATCTTCTTAACCCCACTGGCATCCCTCAAGGTTCTACTTTGGGCGCCCTATTATGTAATACTTTTATAAATAATCTCCACCTGGCTATCCCACGGGGCTCCCTTGCAATACACAGATGACTCCACCATTGTGTGCTCTGCTCTCAATGCAAACATACTTCAGCAAAACATCCAGGCAGCTGTGGAGACATGGCTTCATACTAATTATCTTTCTCTTAACCAAAAAAAAAACTAAATTCTTGATTTTCACACCCAATAGACAATCCTATATAAACAAACATAACCTCTACATACACTCTATCAACTCTACAAAAATTGAGATAGTAGCTCACACTAAATTGTTAGGTATCATAATTGATGAAAATCTTAAATTTGAATTACATATTCAAAACAATATCTCTAAGACCCACAAGAAGCTAGGACTGCTGTATAGACACAATAAGTTCCTCTCCCTCCCATCTATACTAACTTTTGCACAGGCATACCTTTTGCCTTCTCTAACCTATGGCACATCATTATTAACCAACCTACAGTCTTCCCTACTATCAAAACTAGAAACATGCTACAATAAGATTGTTAATTTGCTACTAACACCTGCCACTCAACTCGCTACTGTATTGCCCTAAGTAAGTTGCAATGGCCCAAACTTCTTAATCACCTGTTATTCCTCCAGCTGACAATCATTCATAAATATATTTACAAACCACAAGACTTCCCTGTGTTTAACTCTCTATTCTCCCTATATAACCCAACTAGGTCTCTGAGATCTGTACAACAACAGCTGCTTCAAGTCCATAAAGCCATAAATTCCAGCAGGACAGTTATTATACTTATGGACCATGGCCAAAAAATGGAACACCCTACCAACTCCCATTCACCTTCAACATAATTTTTACCACTTTAAAAATGCTCTTCATAACTACTTCCTCACAAACAGGATATTTAACTGTATAAACTCCTCTGCCATTACTTAATATGCCCAATGAACCTGGTAAGGTAATCTTTTCTCACTGCTAATAATCTCGCTTGTAGCCCATTCTTCTAAATAGTTTACTACTACCTACAACCCCTTCACCTCTTCCAGACTACTAACCACCTTTTGCAATACTTTACTTTTTGTAAGTCATATTTTACTTCTCCATTTAAATAAATATATAAATTAACTGCCTACAAACTAACATTCAATCCGTCTGGCTGCCCTGCCCTTTTCTTTTCTATTTACACTCTCAATCCATCCAACTGCCCTGCCCTTTTCTTCTCTGTTTATACTATACCTCCCTACCAGACCTCTCCTCTCTGAAAATCCAATAGTCTTGCAAGTATAAAATCCTAACCTCTCCGCTGGTGAAATGCTCCGCTCCTTTTCCACTGCTAGACTATGGAACTCTCTTCCACCTTCATATATGCATCTCTCTTGCTATTGTGCTAGTTCCTCTCAACCTATAACCTGACTTTATCTCTCTCCTACTACTATCCCCCTTGTTCCTTACCTCTATCCTATATTACCTTCTAAAACTATACCTTTATCCCTGGATGATAATCTATTTCTGTTCCTATGTACACATGTACTGTCAGTTGATAGATAAATGTACAAACCTCATTGTCTTCTTACTTTGTTAAAAACTATGTTTATTGCTTAAAACTTTTTTATTTGCCAAGTGAGTTTTAGTGAATCTATGTACTGTATAAATCATTGTGGAGCTTTTCTCCCCAGGCCTCCACTGAAATGGGTACTTTTTGGCCCAGTGGACCTTCCCGGTAAACACATGCAAATAAAATAAATATATTAGGATTTCATGGCAGTATAAAATTTTCACTGTCAATGTCAGGGAAGTCATGTTTCATAACCTGCTAAGAAATGGACTGTCAGTTTCCTGCAATTTGTCTAACATGATTCATTGCTTTCAATTTGTGATTATTAGTTGTGACAAGTCACAAGGAAATATCACCACATGCAGCTAAAGACTGTTTAGTGCAAAAATGAAAAACTGCTTGTGTATCTTGGCAATGATTGCTCCACTGGTGCCTGAGGCATGTTAACCCTCATTTCATACATTTGTATGTACCTGTCATCTCACACATTTTATTAAAATGCCAATGTTCAGAAAGAGCACTTGAAGATCTACAACTCAAGGCATCTGATAAATTAGAAAGTCAATTAGAAAGTATCTATGAGAACAACAATGTGACAACAATTGTCTCATCCCCATGCATACATACAGTCAAAAGAGTCTCAGTAAAAATTTTTCTATTGAAAACAGTATCTGTTGACTTTTATGGCATCTGCTAGCATTTTCATTTTTGTCCAAAAGCAGCTAAAAAGAATCACTAAAAGTATTATTTATTTCAGCATCTATTTCTGAGGTTGAGGCAAGGTAAGCTGCATGCTTCAGCAGTCTGGCATCTAAGAGCAAGAGCAGAGTTCTGCTAAGTACATTGTAACATTGTGACTGCTAGGTCAGGGAATGAGCAAAGGAAACACACTGCTGCAATACAGGTAGGGGTTGTCCTTTAACAAAAGCAGCAGCAGCCAGCACGTTAACTGGAAACAGTACCACTATAGGAGGAGCACCACCACTCCTATGATTCAGAGTCACGACTTATAGATTTGGAGAGAGTTTAACAGAGGAGTCTTGTGAGGGTTATCTGCTTGTGAAGGGTGAAGGTATCCTTGACTCGCTTGGTCGAATCTACTGACTAGTCTGTTTGAATGTACTGACTAGTCTGGTTGAATGTACTGACTTGTCTGGTTGAATGTACTGACTTGTCTGGTTGAATGTACTGGCTTGGAAAGAAGGAGCAAAGGGCTCAACACAGTGGAAAGAAATTATGGTGTCTTACTACAGATTCTTTGTTTGAAATAATCCTGTTGAAATGGAGTGATGTTTGTAAGCTTTATTTTGTTAAAAATTCTGGTTGAGAATGAATCTAAGAGCACTAATGGAAGTCATCAGAGGTAATCCAGAGGGCTAGAGTGAAGTTTGATATCCCACCTGTGACCCAGAGGGTGACAGGACTAACAACAAACAGAGTATAAAGGATAGGCCCAGATAAAATCACTTCAGCTAGCACATCTAGGAGATGCTCTCTCCCTGATACCCTCCCTGTGGGGAAAATAAAGACACCTTGTTGAAGTTTCCGTAGTTCATTTAGTTAAATAGGTAGATGGATGAATGCTCTTGTTCTAATCCTCATCCATCAGCCTACTTAACTGAATAAACTACTGGAAACTTCAACAAGGTGTCTTTATTCCTCCTACAGGGAGAGTATCACAGAGACAGTCTCCTACATCTGCTCGCTAAATGAACACTAATGCAAGTGGGATGCTTTTCTTTTCTTTAACACCCAAAATATGATGCTTGGAAGCATGTGTTACAGAAATTGGTGTTATGGACTGTTTTCACTATTATCTAAAGCTTTATCTCCATCCATCTATCTATCTATCTATCTGTCTATCTGTCTATCTATCTATCTATCCTATCTATCTATCTATCTATCTATCTATCTATCTATCTATCTATCTATCTATCTATCTGTATATATATCTATCTATCTGTCTATCTATCTATCTATCTATCTATCTATCTATCTATCTATCTATCTGTCTATCTATCTGTATATATATCTATCTGTCTATCTATCTATCTATCTATCTATCTATCTATCTATCTATCTATCTATCTATCTATCTATCTATCTATCTGTCTGTCTATCTATCTATCTATCTATCTATCTATCTATCTGTCTATCTATCTGTATATATATCTATCTATCTGTCTATCTATCTATCTATCAATCTATCTATCTATCTATCTATCTGTATATCTATCTATCTATCTATCTATCTATCTATCTATCTATCTATCTATCTATCTGTATATCTATCTATCTGTCTGTCTATCTATCTATCTGTCTATCTATCTATCTATCTATCTATCTATCTACATATAAAACAAGTGCTGCTTTATATTGCAACCAAAAACTGCTAACATGCAAGCTTAATTTTGACTCCATGTTGATATGCAATGTATTAAAAAGTTGTAAGGTCTAATATTCTTTGCTGCTGACTATCAAAGCTATTCAGCATGAGCTATTTCAAAAATGTTGGCATGATGACCTAATGGGTTTGAAGTCATGATCTGAAATGATCAGTTTAACAGAAACAGCTATTACAGCTCAGTATTCAGCATTAGTTAGGGATATATTACCTTTTGAACTTGGTGAAATCCAGAATAAAGGGGCTTATCATATGAAGAAACTATCTAGCACTCTCGTGTCGCATAAGTGGTGGCAGAATGCTCATTATTAGCCATGTATATCTGGTAATTAACATTCAGAAGTGCTGGTTTGGATAGAGATACCTCAGAAAGTCTACTTTTCAAAAAATTTAATTAGAGCTGAATGATACGTAACAGAATGGTGTCTGCTTAAGAGGTGATCTTAAGACAGCTGAACCCTTTCTTGCTTAATGACAGAATCTTAAATAGCTGACTTACTATTCTAATCCCTGACATTTGTAGCATTCGCTTTATCAGTTACACAAAGTCAAGTCCAAATGAAATACCACTGAAGCAATAAGGTAGCCATTATAGGTTTCTCATAAAAAGAAATGAGCCAATATGCATACCTTACAGCTCTGTAAAATCTAAGCTCTAAAATTAACTGTGACACCTGACTCCCACTTTCTCTAGGACAGGAACAAAGAATTTATGCAATCTGAGATTTAATAAGAACACAAATTTAGCATGAGAGCAGTAATAGTACAAGAAATGAAGTATACATACACACACACACACACACACACACACACACACACACACACACACACACACACGCACACACACACACAATGTGTGTGTGGGCATAAATGTGTGTGTGTGTGCATGTTTGTTTATGTGTATGTGTGAAAATATGCATGCACAAACATATTATGACATGAGTAATGCATGTCTGACTCAAACTTAAAGTAATAATCTCTTCAAATATTGCTAATTAGTTAAAGCAAGACTACCTCAGATAGAAACAAATATATTTGACATCCCTTCAATTAGGACACAAATTGTGATTATGACACACTCTACAAAGTAAACCATAGCAATGCATATATAGGTACAGTTTGCATTTCATTACTGGACACAGAAATGCATGACATCACATAACATAAATATAGGCAATGATAAACAGGAAAATTGTGTGTTGGTGTTAACAAAATTTACTTTAATCTCAAATTAATAGATCTTTTCCTCACAGTATGCAGTTATTATGTTCTGTGTGTACAGCCAAACTCAGAATGGACCAGACTTTGCTTCATTATTTTTATAACAACAGACACAAAGGCATGAACTAAGTCAGAAATGATGACTGCAATAAAACAGACCTTTAAGTCATGTAAGGTTATAGCATTCTAGCTCTCTTGCTTAATACACCTCTCAACTGTCCAGATTTTCACAGAATATCCAAATTTTTACCTCAGTTTTTTGGTCCATTCCATAAAAAATATTTTTTTTTTCTGGCCAATTAGTGCAGATTAAATTCACTTAATAATCATGGACATTTGCGTTTCAGATTTCATATCCTTCAGAAAATGCATTGTAACACAATACCTCTTATTCTAACAACTTTCTAAGTTAATAAACTAATATTTAAAATGTGTCCCTATTTTTGGGCCTTTGTCCCAACATTATTTTTGGCTTTGTCCAGATTTCTTATGCTAATAGGTTGAGAGCTATGTTTCTCATCTACACTTCAGTTTGCCTTCTGTTAATTAACAATATGGTAACTGATTACACTTCTAGAAAATCAACATTGTCTATAGAACTAAAAAAATACCCATGCATGAAAAGAAGTTTAAGTAATCCATTTGCAGAATTCTGAATTCAAACAAAAAGTGAGTATGCTGATGGACTTGCATGTCTGCTGAAATCCATATTTTATTTAATTATCTATTTATTCACATTTGATTATTGGGAGAGTGAGACTGGATAGGAGCCCATTTTCAGTGAAGGCCCAGAGAGAAAAGCTGCAAAGTGTTATATTACAAAAACATTTTAAGAACAATAATTTTACAGTCTTTAAAAATTACCCAAAAACATTTACAGTTTAAATGATTATACTAAAGTGGAAACAGTTTAAAAACATTGGTTAAGAACAGATACAACTGAAATGCTAGTGATTTAATTTGTAGAGAAATTTTTGCCAGTTTATAGAGAAATTAAAGGTAAGTTAGTATAATACAAAGCGGAACTGCAATATGAAGTGAGAGAAAAAACAGGGTAATGGCGTATTTAAGAGAGTCAGGAAATAAATTGATTGAAGTAAGGAAGCAAGTGAAGAAGGGAGAGTAAGGAGGTGCAAGATATGAACAGGTACTTAAATATTATTAAAATAGTTTTTGTACTAGGTAAACTCATTACATGACAGTGCCTCTCTTCAGAAATAATGCAAAAAACCTGCCTGTATACATATACTTCCTGGAGGCACATAGTAGGCAAATGGAGACTTAATGTTCCCAGTAAATTAAGATTAAATCTTGTGACTTGGTTTATGCAAATTTAATCATGGCTTACTGGGAATAATACCTCATTTTAATTCAGTGTTTAAGGATTGGTGGAATTTATATTTACGGTTCCTAGATGATATTTTTTTTGAGTAGATTATACTGATAAATTACGGCAATGTATTAATTATATCAACACAGCTGCAGAACATTTGAGATTTACTTACATGTATTCATATCATGAACTTTTTATTTAGCTGTTAAGATTTGAAGGATTCCTTTTTACATTTTATAGCTTTCATCCATGTTTTCAGAAAATTATCTTTGATAAAGGGACAAATGCTCCATTTGGCATGAATGATATCCAAGGATTTAGTGCTTTTCCAGGAAATACATGTTCTTGAGGAGAGGGTAGCTTAATACCTTATTGGACACAATTGTCATTGAAGTAATTCAGAGGAATTTTGGTTGTGTTTCCACTGGTGGGGAATGGGGATATCCCCCAGATTAATATAGTCTTGCAGTTAAAACATTCTAGCCCTAACAGAGTTTTAAATCTTACTTATAATATTGATTGTAACTCTATTCGGGGCATTATTAACAACAACTGGGATAATTTTACCCTTTCCAGTGCTTTTTGTAGATTGTGGGGAGTACCCTAAAAGTGATTTTTAGGAGGGGTTTGAATATAAAAAAAATGTTGTAGAGTCTCAAACTCATTCCAGCAGTTAGGAATAAAATATACGGTTGTTACAAGTGCAACATGTGTGCCCGATGTGGTTTTATTTTAGAAGGAGATTTATTGGTTATTGCACATTTTCTGACTCTAGCTATGAAATGTTATGCCAATTGTGGCACTAAGGGTCTGGTATGTATTTCAACTTGGAAGGACTGGAATGCATTTTACATGGGGAAACTAAATAGAGATTGTGGGAAAATATATATGAACATAATTTTGATAGTTTGAAGAAGAAAACTAACACTGCCCTCACTAGGCACATTTTACATTCTCCAACCTTTTTTTCCTGTTTTGGAACAGATATAGTTTAACCCTAGTGGTGATCTTTGGGAAAAGTTTCTAGAGGTCAGAGAACTTTGGTGTCAATTGAGATTTAATGCCAATTTTAAAATGTCTTTGGCAAAGTGTGTTGAAATTAAGGCATTAAAAACATGAAACTGGTAATTTATTTTTATGTTGGAAATAGAAAGGCGTTTAAAAAATCTTTTATGTGATGACCTATTGTGGGTGCATCCAATGAAATTAATGAATTTGTGACAAGTGACTAAGGGGAAGTTATTAAATGTGGTTTTATTGAAGTGATTTAGTTCTGACAAAGTCTCTGATTTGAAAGAGATTAAAGTGCATAACCTTTATTGTTTTATGTTCTAATAAAGTGATTGATGTAAGCTTCCTGATTCCTTGTACACCTTTATAAAATACTGAGTATACAAAGGTAACAGACAAAAAATGCTCACAATTCACCTATCAAGGTAATGCAGTTGACAGTGGATAGGTTGTCACTTAATGGTTTCAAACAAGTATGTAGTAGTTGGCAGACTGGGTAAAAGCAATAGCATTAAGCATATCTCGCTACTTAGACTGTCTCCTGTTAGAAGAACTCCAATTCCCTACACAACATGGTTTCCGTCCCTCCCATAGTACTAGCACTGCCCTTCTAACCTGTATAGATGCTGTCAATAAAGCTACAGATAATGGCAAACTAGTCTCTTCCCTATTTCTAGACTTGTCTAAAGCCTTTGACCCAGTTTGTCACAGCAAACTTGTACTTCAAATGTCCTCACTAGATCTCTCTCAGCCCACTTTTCTGTGATTCAAAAGCTATCTGTCCAACAAGTTTCAGTCAGTAAAATGACAATTGATGCTGTCTCCTTAGCTTCCAGTCGCCACCAGTGTACCAAAGGCTCTATCTTTGGACCACTCCTCTTTAACATTTTCACCAACACCCTCAATCTCTTATGAAAAAAACAAACTTTAAAGTCCTCATTCTTTATAATACAACCAGTGAAGTCACTTCTCATTGCGTACTATTAGGAGTGATAGTGGATGATAACCTTACATTCGACCTGCATATACAAACTTGTATAAGAAAAACAAATAAAAAAGTAGGGATGCTTTATAGAGCCAAAATCTTTCTCACCAATGCAACTAAAAATACACTTGCCACTAGTTATCTCCTCCCCACTCCTCTTTATTGTGCTCCCATCCTTACTAACCTGCAGACTTCACAAAAATCAAAACTTAAACAATGCTTTAACAAAGTTGCTATATTTGCAGTACATACCCCTTTCAGAACCCACCACTGTATAGCACTGAAAAGCCTTAGTTGGTTCGAACTACCACCTCAACTAACATATACACAACTTCTTACCACCTATAAAATTATCAAGCTTCCATTAGCTTGTCCAGCAATAAAAACATTCTACACAGCTGTGTTCCCAGTTGGTCATTGTGATCCATTGACCAAAAACTCCTGTCTGTCTACAAACCTAACAAATCTGCTGGGCATTGTCTGTATGCATACAAGGTTGCTACGGCCTGGAACTCCTTATCTGTATCCAGCAAGTCTATGCCCCCTCCCCCATCTTTTAAAACTACTCAGAAGACCTCCTAGTTAAAATCTGGTTTTGTTTTTGCTTAAAACCAGGATAAATTATATCCCTAAATTTTTTTACAAGCACCTTTTCTCTCCTTATACCTCCTTACTCTTCCTTCTTCACTTACTTCCTTACTGCTGTCTAATTCTCTTCCTTGACTCTCTCTAAATATACCATAAGCCTGTTTTTCCCTCACTTCATATTGCAATTTCCTATTAGACTAACTTATCTTTAATATCTCTACAAACTGTCTAAAAGTTCCCTCAATATTAAGTGATTATCATATACCTTGTATCAATTATTAACCAATGTTTTTATACTGTGTCTAATTTGGTATAATTATTTAAACTGCAGACGTTTTTGTTTTATTTTTGAAGACTGTAAATTATTTTTCTTAAAATGTTTTGTAATAATTTGGAACTTTTCTCCCCAGGCCTCCAGTGAAAATGGGCTTCTACCCAGTCAGAATGTCCAGGTAATCAAATGTCAATAAATAAATAGGAGAGGCTGGACTCTGCCCTTCTGAGCTGGGAATTTCTGGTTAAAGGCTTATAGTGCCTGCATATTTGAACTGCTTCTTACTGAAATTGGTACACCTTGTTTGCTGTAGCACAGACTAGATCCAGGCCTGCTGAATCTAGCTTTGTTTGTATAACTTGAGCACTAATCCAGGCATTCTTTAAAGTATTCAATTGTATTTATTACTGCTTGGTAGTAACTTGATTAAAGTGTATCTATCATTCTAAGTCTTTTGGATTAAGCACTTGGGCTTCAGACCAGTTGTTTTACATTAGGAAGGTTTGTGGCCTGCACTGTGGTGGCAGGACAGGTTGCTTACATCCTTCTAAGTTGGGAACTGCTGATTGAGGGCTCAGTGTCTGTTATTCTCAAAGTGTATTAGTTCTGGTTTAAGCACTTGGGCTTCAGGCCAGTTATTTTACATTAAGAAGGTTCGTGGTCTGCACTCTTGTGGGAGGAGAGGCTGGACTCTACCCTTCTAAGCTGGGAATTTCTGGTTAAAGGCTTATAGTGCCTGCATATTTGAACTGTTTCTTACTGAAATTGATACACCTTGTTTCCTGTAGCATAGACTAGATCCAGGCCTGCTGAATCTAGCTTTGTTTGTATGCTTGTTGTTTGTTTGCTTGTTATTTCCCTGAAATGCTAATTCCACCTAAAACGCGGCTTTTCAGTGCTTCTGTGGATCCCTAGTGATATCTGCATTGCTTACTGTACTTATTTCCTTGTTTCACTTGAAAGAAAGTTACTGTTTGTCATTTTTGAATTTAAGTTACCTGTAACACATTGCATTTAAGTTACCTGGCACTTGCTCACTAAGTCAGCACTAAAAAATTAAAAGCACTACACCCTCACAAACTCCCCTTGAGTACCTTTGTTCCCCATTGGCCCTTTTTTCAATTATAAAGGAATTCCCAATACTATTCTAGCATGTCCAAAGGTCAGATGTCAATCTCCTCTTCGGTCCAGCTGGTGAATCTGGGAATCTTGAGGCAATGTTACAACTGCCTCATGTACACAGACAACCCTCTCCTCCTCCCAACAAATTTCAACACATGTGAGAGATGCAACCATATAGCCAAACTGGAGGCTAAGCTCTCTCAACTCAGTACATGCGTAACCAGTAAGGAGGAGAAGGAAACCACATTCACTACAATTCCAGTCTCACATAGACCTACCACGACAGCAAACCAAACACATAAACACACAAAAACATACTCGGAGGCTCTAAATAAAAATCTGCCTAAGCAGCAGAGACCTCCAAAGCAGACACCCAAGCAACCGCTACCCCAAAACAAAACACGTGCAATACATAGCTCACAAAGCCAGTGTGCCGAACTGTCACAGCCCTTAAGGCTAAACAACATACCTGATACATTTGTAATAGGTGACTCTATCATCAGGCACACTGACGTCCCGCTCACCAGGCTGAACATGGAGAAGGTCACGGTGAGCTGCCTGTTGGGTGCTAGGATCCGTCACATAACACAAGCACTCAGGTCACTCAAAGGCAAGTACAAATATGACTCATTCATTGTCCATGCTGGTGTGAATGACCTGAGACGTACCTCCCTGGACTACATGAAAAGAGACATAGAGGAGCTCTCTGAGCATGTAGCCTAGGCCGGTATGACCCTGACTTTGAGTAGCATCTTACCCTCACCAAGAATGATGCCACAATATGAAGACAAGATGATCAATTTCAACAATTGGCTTAAGTATTGGTGTCATTCAAAGGGGATCCAATGCCTGTCAGCCTGGGATGACATGCTCGACAAGCCATGATGCTTCGCTAGGGACGGCTTGCACCTGTCACCCCTGGGCTTTCAGATATTGGCAAAGGCTCTTGCTACCCCCATAGTGCCTATTTTAGGAAAGGCTCAAAAGACAAACCCACCTCCATACGTATCACAAGGGATAAGAAACTAAGAGTAATGCTACTCAACGCCAGAAGTCTAAACCTCAAGATGCACGCACTCGAAACTCTCCTTAGCATGGAGAACATCGATATCTGTGCAGTAACAGAAACCTGGTTCAAGACACCCGTGAGCACCCCAGCACTACCAGGTTATACCTCATACCATGCTTTTCGGCCCCAAAACTTGGACCAAACCACAAAAGGAGGGGGAGTATCAATATTCGTCAAAGATACCCACACCTCCTGGTTGGTTGCACAGCACAAAGCATCAGAGACTATCCATGTGCAACTAACAGTGGGTAAAACTGCCTTCCAGCTTATAGCCTGCTACAGACCACCCTCCCAAACCCAGGAACCTCACTCAGCCTTCCTGAGAACACTGGAAAATATGAAGGTCTCTCCAAACACCATTATATTGGGCGACTTCAACTACCCAAACATAGACTGGGAGCATTACTCTAGCTCCAACACCCTAGCCCAAAGGTTCCTAGAATTTATAAACTCAAATGCTATGGAACAACTTGTCGCCACTCCCACAAGAGGGGAAAACATACTGGACCTGATCATCACCAACATGGGGACTCTATGCTCCAGACCAGAAGTGTATCCCTCACTGGTAAGATCAGACCATAAACTAATCTCACTGGATATTCACATCCCGACCCCACCCCCTGCCCAGAAAAACCACAGTGAAAAACTTCTCTAAAGCAAATTTCACACTCCTCAAAACCGAGGTGGAATCCTTCAAAGCCCCTGGGCCTGTGGAAAATACGGCCCAGACCGCAGAATCCTTTATAAACGCATTCTATGAACACCTTCAGGAATGCATGGATCATGCAATCCCATATAAAACCAAGACCCAATCCTCCAAAGGCAGTCGTCCTGTCTGGTGGACCCCAGCCATAAACAAACTATACAATAGAAGGAGGAAGCTACTACATGATAGAGCAAAATCCCAAAAAGGGAAGGCATCTCTGATCAGTATTAGCAAAAAACTACAGGCACTCATAAAATTGTCTAAGGCCAGCTTCGAGAGAAAAATTGCACAGGACACTAAGGATAATCACAAGGCTTTCTTTAGTTATGTTAGGAACCTGGGTGGGAATTCCCAGATATGCTCAGAATTAGTCCAAAATGACAAAAAACACACCGAACCCACAGACATTGCCAACATCCTAGCTGAAAGGTTCAGCACAAACTTCTCCCCCCCTCCCCACCAAAAGGGCAAATATCTATCCCAACAGAGTGCTGCCCCCCTGACATCTCAGATGCTCAGGTAAGAGCCACCCTCTCCAAAGCAAAAAACACAGCATCAATGGGACCAGATGGTGTCCCGGGCTGCATCCTACATGAACTCCAAGAAGAGCTAAACCCAAACATAAAACTACTGTTCAATCTCAGCCTTACTACAGGATATGTACCCAAAGAGTGGTGTACAGCAACAGTTGTCCCTCTCCACAAAGGTGGTGCCTCAACGGATCCTGGAAACTATTGCCCCATAAGCCTGACTAGCTTGGTCTGCAAAGCTATGGAAAGGATCATCATGGACCTCATAAATAAAGATATTGGGGACCTACAGACACTGGATGCTACCCAGTTCGGCTTTGTTAAGGGCAGATCCTGCCTCTTAAACCTGGTCGATTTCTTTGAAACAGTCACCAAGGCCATTGATGAGGGGAAGGTGGTCCACACAGCCCACCTGGACCTCGCAAAAGCCTTCGATACAATACCCCACTTGGGCATTATAGATAAGCTCACCTGCTTAAATATAAACCCCTATGTCACTAGATGGGTTGCAAACTGGCTCAAGGACAGAACCCACATGGTTAGAATTGCTGGAGCCATGTCAGACTCCAAACCAGTTACAAGTGGCGTCCCACAAGGCTCAGTCCTGGGACCTCTCTTGTTTGGTATATATTTCTCGGAGGTACAGGCCAACATGGAAGGACTGTGGCTGACCAAATTTGCAGATGACTGCCAACTGGCCGCCATAATCGACCTATATTAAAACAATGGCTAATCAGGGATATAGATTTCTGGTTATACACTGTGATAGTAAGGAATCTTAGGCAATGCTGGTTTTAAAACATATGACCATGAACTGAGTGTATGCAACTGGTCATCTTTAAAGCACCTGCAACTAGATGAAGCAGTGGCATACTTCAACTCTAAGTTCCTTGAAATCTTGGATTTCCATGCACCTTTTCATACTCGAAGGAGCAGTACCAAAACTGCACCCTGTCTTACAAAGGAAACTAAGCAAAAGATTCTACTAAGAAACAAATTTTGGGCCAAATGGCGTACCTCTAAAACCCCATCAGATCGGCTAAAATTTAAACAACTTAGAAACTCAACTAAATCATCTATACTACTGGACAGAAAAAACTTCTTTCAACTCCAATGTTCCAACCAACAAAGTCTACAAAAATTCTGGTCAGGAATCAATAGACTACTACATCCTGGCAACTCTAAAACACCAACCCCCTCTGGAATCAGCACCAATACTCCCAAACTAATTGCTGATTCCTTCAATACCTTCTTCACTGAAGCTATCCAGTCACTTGCTAACTCTCTGCCTCCTGTATCCTCTAATCTTTCTTCATCCTTAAAGAACCCACCACCCACTTTCCAACTCCAACTTGTGCCTACATCCCTTATCCATACTCTCCTTCAAAAACTTAAACCCTCTACCCCCTCTGCCGACCTCTTACCTGCTTAGTATCTTCAAATAGCAGCAAAATTTATTGCTTACCCTATCTCTATCCTAATTAATAGAACCATCACTGAAGGCACCATCCCATCCATCTGGAAAATCTCACATATAATTCCCCTACACAAAGGTGGTAACTCAACAGAACTTTCTAACTACCGTCCAATTGCCCTGCTCTCTCCCATAGCTAAAATCTTGGAAAAATGCATCCATCATCAACTGCTAGACCATCTCCTCCAAAATAACCTTTTAGCTAACTCGCAACATGGCTTTCGACCTTTCCACAGCACCACTATAGACCTCTTATCATCCTCTGACCATATTAACAAGAACCGTAACCATAACACCCTGTCCTCTGCTATCTTCATAGACCTTTCAAAAGCATTTGATATGGTTAACCATCACCTTCTACTGAATATACTTAAGTCCCTTTCACTTGATAGTCAAGCTCTACAGTGGTTCAAGTCCTACTTAGACAACAGGCAACAGGCAGTACTCTGGAACAACACTCTATCTTCCCACCTTCCTGTCTCTCTTGGTGTACCCCAAGGTTCTCTTCTGGGCCCTCTTCTATTCTCTATCTTTATAAATGATCTGTCTACTAGCATCCCACATGCTGTATCCATTCAATACGCAGATGACTTGACCTTAATCTCCTCAGCTACTGAACCATCTGAACTACAGTCACTCACCCAAAATGTCTTTGAACTTGTTGAGGATTGTTTTTTACAGCGTTGCCTCCTCCTTAACCCTAAAAAGACTAAACTCCTACTGTTTACTCCCACACTCAAGTCCCATCCACTTTACTTCACTATTAAATCTAAAAATCGTAAGTTATATCCCTGACACTACCACTAAACTCTTGGGAGTGACAATTGACCACAGCCTTAACTTTGATACTCATATTAACACCACAATAAAATCAGTTAACTGAAAACTAGGCTCCCTCTATAGAATTAAACCTTTCTTTACTCCCATAGCAAGAACTTCTATTGCCCACACCCACCTCATCTCAACACTCTTTTTTGCATCCCCTATATATAATAATATATCAAAAAGCAACCTCAACACGCTGGCAATTGCCTACAACAACATTGCCAGATTTGCTACAGGCTCCCCTGTTAGATCCCACCACTGCCAAAATCTGAAACAACTGGGTTGGCTGGAACTACAAAACCAAATTCTACTTCACCAACTAACTATTACCCAAAAAATCCTGTATCATTCAAGTAACACACTAATTCTCAAAAGTCTAATCTGCCCATATAAAAATCTTACAAACCTACGCTCTGCAAACAAACTACTCATCTCTACTCAAAAATCTAACAATAAAGCAGGAGAATCCCTCTTCACTAACACTGTAGGCAAAAGCTGGAACCTACTTCCTGGTGAACTTACATCTCTTTCTTCAACTTCACTATTTAAAAAGAAACTTAAATCATACCTTACAACCCACTGGCTATGTCCATGTACTAATCCTGACTAAAGTATCTCTCACTGTTAGTCTTGTCCAACATCTTTTTTTTACATCCATCTTTCTGCAACTTTAAGTCCACAACCATTTAAGCTGACTTACTGTAACTAGGAACAATTGAATTGGCCATCTTACTGTCTTATCAACAAGTTACTACCCTACAGCTAATTCTTCCAATCCCATTTTTAACTACTTTGTTCTCTTATTCCTGCTCATCACTTTGCTTTGGGTGTCTACCACATACTTCTAAATCCTTCTTCCTCTTTTCATAGTAAAAAAAAAATGTTTTTGTTACCTTGGAACACATTGGGCCAGATTCAGGAAGGCTTACACGGAGTTCAAGAGTAGTGTAAGCCTCCGTGTAAGCCTCCTGATTCAGCAACAGCCCAAATCTCCGTGTAAGAGACAGCTAACACGTCTCTTACACGGAGTGGGCGTGGAAATGCTCAATACCTCATTTGCAGCTCCAAGATATGCAAATGAGGTATGTGAGCGATCCACGAAGCCCAAACCAGTCCGTGTAACGGACGTGTTAGCTGCAGAAATGTACTCAGCTGACAACTGAGTACATTTCTGCAAAATTAAAAGCGGAGCTATGTCAGCTCCAAATAAAGGGTGCATTTGTTATATTAAGCATGCCAATGGCCAAATATGTGGCCATTGGCATGAAAGTGTTGCAAAAAGTTATATAACTTTTTTTTTTTCACGGGATGTATGTGTTTAACTGTAGCGCACACCAGCGCAAACGGGTGCGCTACCTAAAACTGAAAACCGAGCTTATAAGCCCACAATTGTGGGATTTATGTATTACATGAAAGTCAATGGAGGGACTTGCAGAGCAAAACAATATGGCCTCCGTTTAGTGGTTGTCAAGGGGAAGCTCCGTGTAAGATATGTAACTAAGCATTACTAGGCAATCCTATGTAAATGAGGCTTACAATACTGAATCACACTGCCACATAAGTAATGAGCACTTTCTGAGTCGTGTAAGAGTTAGAGAAGGGGAGGAACAGAGTAAGAGGTAGGTGACATCATGGGGATAAGGATAGAAAGAAATGTACCAGATTGGAGGGCAATGTAAGGTAAGAGATGACAGACAGACATCAGGGAGGGAGGTGTGTCCCAACAGAACACTGGGAATGTCAAGAAATTGAGGGCATACGCTATCCCTACACTCTAAGTTTCTTGAAATACGTGCATGCGGCGTGTCTGGCGATGTAAGGCAGGTTCAACATGTGGGAGCGTGTTGCAAACTGTTTACAACGGTTTGCAGGCGCATGCGTGTGTAAGGCGGTGTCTTGTGGCGTTTTAGCATGAATCAGCCTAGCTAACACCGTGTAAGGATGTGTCTTGCGTGTAACACCGTGTAGGGATGTGTACAGCGTTTAAGTTACTGTGGCGTGTTTAAGCCGGTGTGCACATTGCTCCCCTCAGGAAACAGAGAGGAAATAGGAAACAACCAAAATACAGGGAAACTGCCAGAAGATACTACTAAAGTTAATTGGTGGAAACAATTAGAAGCAGGCAATTACACAGGCAGACTAGAAGCCCAACCCAGCACTTAAAACACAACAAAGAGCAGTGCAGGCTGTTTCTCACAAGAGATACTGCCAGAAACTAAGCTATCAGAGTTGAAACCTGAAAAAGCAGAACTCAGAGCAGAAATGCTAGGGGCTGCCATAGCTGTTATAATCAGACATAGGCGAATTGCGAGGGTGGTGATAATGCAGATGCTGACAGACAACCCAGAGTGAGGAGAAGGAGAAGAGTATACAGGCCTAGGGTCACCTACCATGGGTTACATGAGCTGGAGATAGTGAG